>NC_056745.1:678033687-678192983 GCF_019279795.1 Protopterus annectens | reverse complement strand
CCCCAATTATTCTTTTTCCCTTCCCAAAACCCCCCCTTTTTTTTTAACCCAAACTTTGCACAAAGCAACACGTTACACAACACTGCAACACTGTTCTTACCCAGCCTTTCCTATAGCTTTCATTATGTCACTTATTTCGATCACTCAACTTTTATCCTTTTTTCTCGTGCATTTCTGTTCATGTACCAGTCACAAAAGAGTTTTTCCCTTGTTTAACCTCTCACCAAATGTTTTGAAACTAAATAATTGAGTGAGAGAGATGGGTTTTGGTAAATCTGAAGGATAGACATATAGCTGTTTGTACTCCTAATTCATGTGTTGTGACATAGTATTGCCACCATATTCACATACAACTTTCTGCATCTAGGCAAATTAAATTAATTTATGTAACCACACCACACAGTACCTTATGGGAATGCACTAGTCAGACTTGCATTTATGTAGGTATGCATATTTAAGACTTTGTCTTGGACCAATTTGTAATGAAAGCCATGCAGGAAGAGCATCTGCCTTTAAACACAGCTGAGTAGATGGGAATGCACTTTGGAGCACATAATCTCTTTCATTTCCCTGCTATGAAAAACTGCATTTGCGCAAGTTTTTGCACTTATATTTAGCTCAGCAAGTGTCTGCCAGGTGTCCTGCATAGTTCTACAGCAGCAGAGACACAAAAGAGAGACTTTGGAGTGATTAAGTATCATTTTTCTGCATTTTCTTGCTATCTTTAATTCCACCTAAAACTCTCATTTTTTAACATTTTTGTGATTTAAAAAGCTTGTTTCTGTCACATGTTGTACTTTGCTGCCTGCACTTGAGCCAAGTAGTTTTTGTGTTTAAATAATCTGTTTAACTGTTGTTGGCTACACACTAAAGTGTGATAGCCATTTCTGTCCATTTGAAGTGTTTTTTTTGATTGTATCTGCTTTATTTTCTTTAAAAAAAAAAAATACTTGTTTCCCTCCTTTCTGAACTAGTATAGTCCAGTTTTCAGGTTATTCCTGAATGCAGGGCTATGTTACAAGTTTCTGTTTTGCCAATACCTTACTTGGATAGGAGGAAGTTTCTCTTCACCTGTGATAGAGGGGAGGTTTGAGCAACCTATCTGTCCCTGGAGGAGTGGTTTCAGTCCAGAAGTTAGTAGTTTATTGGCCATTTTGGGCTGCTTTCTCTCTCTTTCATTTCCCCGCTATAAAAACTGCATTTGTGCGGTTTTGGGTGCCGGCACCGCCGGTTAGCTAGGGTTAAACTATTCCTGGCTCTACAAAGTCTTCTCTTCAATTTTGCCCTTGGAACTAGACAAACTTTCAACTTAAGCACTCAAACCATTCATTTCACAGCCCAGCACTTGCTCAAAACTCTCATAGCAAGCACTAATTAACCCTAGCACTAGACCCCCCCTATACTGTCCAGAAGGACAAGGCTGTCTATTCGTCCCTACCAGCCAGTTAGTAAAACAGCTCACTTTACCTATTCAGGCATGTTCAAAGGGCAGTTTCAGGTGTACGCTCCAGTCCAACTGGTGAATCTGGGCATTTTGAGGCAGTGTTACAACTGCCTCATGTAGATAGACAACCCTCTCCTCCTACCACCAAACACTAATATATGCGAGAGATGCAATTATACAGCCATACTGGAGGCAAAGCTCTTTCAACCCATGACTGGAACTGACAGTCAAGAGGAGAAGGGAAATACTTGCAACACACCATCAGTCTCACATAGACCCATTAAACCAGCACCGGCAAAAAACACACAAATACACTAAAACATACTTGGAAGGCTCTAAATAAAAATCTGCAAAAGCAACAGAGACCTCCAAAGCAGACATCCAAGCAACCTACACACCCCATCACAAACCAAGAAACGCATACTTCACATAATCAGTGTGCCACACAATCACAGCCCTTAAGGCAAAATAACATACCCAACACACTAGTAATAGGCGAATCTATAGTCAGGCACACTGATGTCCCACTAACTAAGCTGGACAAGGAGAAGGTTACAGTTAGCAGACTGTTGGGCAGCAGGATTTGCCACATAACACAAGCAGTCAGGTCGCTCCAGAACAAGTACAAATACGACTGTCATTGTCCATGTTGGTGGGAATGACCTGAGACGAACCTCCCTGTACTGCATGAAAAGAGACATGGAAGAGCTGTCTGATCACGTAGTCCAGGTCGGTATGACCCTGACCCTGAGTAGCATCCTGCCCTCACCAAGAATGATGCCACAATATATAGAAAAAATTATCAATTTCAACAATTGGTTAAGTTTCTGGTGTCATTCAAAGGGGATCCAGTATCTGTCTGCCTGGGATGACGTGCTTGACAAGCCACGTTGCTTCACAAGAGATGGCTTGTACCTGTCAAGCTTAGGCTTTTGAATACTGGCCAAGGCTTTTGCCACCCCCATAGTGCCTTTTTTAGACAAGGCTGAAAAGATAAACCCACCACCGTAAATAGCACAAGTAACCAAAAACTGAGAGTAATGCTACTCATTGCCAGACATCTAAACCTCAAAATGCATGCACTCCTCAGTATGGAGAACATTGATATCTGTGCAGTAACAGAAACCTGGTTTAAGGCACCAGAGAGCACCCCAGCACTACTACGCCATAACTCATACCATACGTTTCGACCACAGAACCCAGACCGAAACACAAAAGGCAGGGTGTATCCATATTCATCAAGGATACAGACTCCTCCAGGTTAGTGGCGCAGCACGATGCCTCAGAGATCATCCATGTGCAACTAACAACGGGCAAAACTGCAATTCAAATTGTAGCTTGCTACAGATCACCCACCATGACCCAGGATCCCCATTCTGCTTTTCTGGAGACACTGGAAAATATGAAGGTCCTACCAAACACCCTAATATTGGGTGATTTCAATTACCCAAACATTAACTGGGAGAACTACTCAAGTGCTAACTCCCTTGCTTAACGTTTCCTAGAATTTATGAACTCAAATGCCCTGGATCAACTGGTCAAACACCCCCACCAGAGGTGACAACATATTGGACCTGGTCATCACCAACATGCGCGACTGGTGTTCCACACCGGAGGTCAACCCCTCGCTGGTTAGATCCAGACCATAGACTAATCACTCTGGATATCCACATTCCTCCCCCACCCCCAATCAAGGAAACCACCATGAAAACCTTTTCAAAAGCAAACTTCATGTTACTCAAGACCGAGGTGGAAAGGTTCACAGCCCCCCATGCTAAAGGACAATGTTGTCCAAGCTGCTGAATCCCTTACAAAGGCACTCTGAGCACCTGCAATAATGCATGGATCGTGCTATCCCAAGCAAAACCAAGACTCACTCCTCCAAGAAAAGGAAACCATTCTGGTGGACTCCTGCCATAAACAAGCTATACAATAGGAGGAGGAAACTAGTACAGAAAATAGTAAAATCCCAAGAAATAAAGGCATCCCTGATCAGTATCCGCAAGAAACTACGATCCCTCATAAAATCATCCAAGGCTAGCTTCGAAAGAAAAATTGCCAAGGACTCCAAAGATAACCACAAAGCGTTCTTCAGCTATGTCAAGAACCTAAAAGGAAACGGTCAGTTCTGCTCTGAGTTAGTGCAGAATGGCACAAAATACACTGAACCAACTGATATTGCCAACATTCTGGCAGACAGGTTTAGTGCAAACTTCGCCCCACTTTCACCCCATAAAGAGCCCATAACCATACCAGAAGAATGTAGAGCCCTGGCAATCACTTCCACACAGGTTAAAACAGCCATATCCAGAGCCAAAAACACAGCTTCAGTGGGATCGGACGGTGTCCTAGTCTGTGTCTTGCACGAGCTCCAAAATGAACTAACCCCTCACTTAAACACACTGTTCAAACTTAGTCTCTCTACAGGCTATGTACCCATAGAGTGGCGCACAGCAACAGTTATCCCGCTCCACAAAGGTGGAGCCACAACGGACCCTGGGAACTATCACCCTATAAGCCTTATTAGCCTGGTCTGCAAGGCTGTGGAGCGCATCATCATGGAACTCATTAATAGAGACATTGGGAACCTCCAAACATTGGACCCTACCCAATTTGGCTTTAAGGGCAGATCATGCCTCCTAAACCTGGTGGACTTCTTTGAGACAGTTACCAAGGCTTTAGATGAGGGAAAGGAGGTCCACACAACCTACCTAGACCTCGCTAAGGCTTTCAACACCATTCCCCATTCTGATATTATAGACAAGCTCACCAGCCTGAATGTAAACCCCTACATCACGGGATGGGTTGCCAATTGGCTCATGGATAGAACCCGCACGGTGAGAGTTGCAGGCTCTATGTCCGACTCTAAACCAGTTACAAGTGGCATCCCCCAGGTCTCATTCCTGGGAGCCCTCCTGTTCAGTATATATTTCTCAGAGGTACAGGCAAGCACAGGAGGACTATGGCTGACCAAGTTCGCAGACAACTGCAAACGGGGGGCATAAATGACTCTCCGGTTGATAGACATCCTCCAGAAGGGTCTCACTGAGATGGATACCTGGTGTCAAAGTCATAGCTTCAAGCTAAATACCAAAAAGTGCATAGTCATCCCCTTTGGAAAAAACAAAGTACCAGCGAACTACCAGATACATGGTAGTCCCCTAAGTACAGAAAATGTAATAAGGGATCTGGGACCCCAAGTAGATAGTAATCTCTCCTTTGATAATCATATTGCCAAGGTGGTTAGAAAATCCTTCTATGTAGCCCACATAATCACAAAAGGGTTCGCATCTAGAACAAAAGAGGTTATTGTGCCTCTGTACTCATCACTCATCAGACCCATCATAGAGTACAACACCCCATTTGGGATGTACCTTACAAGACAACTGCAACAACTGGAAAGACCACAGAAGTACCTCACCAAGAGGATTACTGGCCTCAAAGAGATGCCCTATGCAACCCAACTGAAGAAACTCCAGCTGTACTCTGTTGCATACTGCTTACTCAGAGATGATCTCTGCCTGACGTACAAGGCCATGTCCAACCCAGAATTGATGGACATGCCTCACCTATAAAAAAAAAAAAAAAAATCCCCGAGAGCCACACGCTCTAGGGATCTAAACCTCACCCCAACGATAAATAGGACGTGCTGGAGGGATGGATTCCTGTCTTAGAGACTCCCCCATGCTTTGGAACAGGATTCCAATCTAAATTAGGCAGAGCCCCTCACTAACACTCTTCAAGAGGAATCCTGGGTGGATGGGAAACAGAAATTTACCCCGGGGATCACTGCAGTGGCTCTGCTGGACAGAGGCGCAGGGAACTAATGGCTGCGCTGGTCAGAGGCACAGGAAACTAATCTAAGGGGGCGGCGAAAGCCAATACATTCTGGCTAGGCTTATAGATGCCCTCGAGCAGATAGCCTAGTACTTACCTATGAACCTATGCTATATAAGGAACTGATTGACAGTGAAGTCATCAGAACACAGAGAGCCATGTTCTCATGGCTGCAGCATTTCTCACTTCACAGAAGTGTCCCCTTCTGAGCTTATTCTTGTAACACCAAGGGGGAGCAGTGTACTGCAGCTAAAGTGTTGTGTACCTATAACTCACATGTTGAAGGATAAAAAACATTCTCTGCAGTAAAGTCAGGAAGAATCTTTTAGTTGGGCATTAAGTGTAGAGGATTAAGCCATGAGCTGTTAATTAGATGCTTTGTATAATCCCGGGTTTAATGCCCTCAGCCTACATTTGTCTGCTTTATGATTCTGAGCAGGTCACTTAACTAGACAATGTTTTGGGGCAGTTGGGCTAGGCTGCTGGACCATATTCCTGTTATCAACCTGTGAAGCTGCTGCCAGAAGAACTGATATTTCCTAGTGCACATAGCATAAAAGGAAATAGTGTGCAATGATGAATGCTTCTTACGGCATGTAACATTTAAAGTATCAGAAACATTTGACTTGAATGCATTCTTAATCAGTGGCAGTCTTAAATATGCACATGCATTCATACAGAAAAAAAAGCTCCAAAATCAATACAATTGAAAGATTTATGGGAAAAATATGGTAACAGCATGTCACCTTGGAGTATGCTGTCTCAGGATTTTCTATGATCTACACAATAAAATGCAGTTATGTAACCTT
The DNA here is from genome assembly GCF_019279795.1 of Protopterus annectens. Taxonomy (NCBI): domain Eukaryota; kingdom Metazoa; phylum Chordata; order Ceratodontiformes; family Protopteridae; genus Protopterus; species Protopterus annectens. The sequence continues at coordinate 678,186,893 of NC_056745.1, read as the reverse complement.
AATTACACCTACTTCTCTTCATAACAGTTTGCAGTGATGAAACAGAAATGCCAGGTTTGCATGAGAAGCCCAAATCTGCAAATCAGGTAAACATCTGTCGGTAAAACTGAGGTTTGCGCAACTGAGCTGGTGTGTCTTAACAGCGCATTGTCCTTTTGTAGTTCGCAATAAAGGCAGACCAAGGGGAGCGGCAAAGAGAAGTTTACAGGAAAAAAAAAAGAAAAAAATATACCTTCCTACACCAAGTGTAGACCCATACAATTGGGCCTGACTTGGGACTTTCTTAATCCTACTACAAAATAATTTGCAATTATTCCCAGTGCATTCTGAAATGCTTATACTGAATTCAAACCACTCGTATGCAAAATAGATTGTTGTCAGGGATGATGGCCACGCGACTCATGGTACAGTACAGAAAGCTGCATTGAAGACGGTGCAAAAAGGGCCTGTAAAGAAGTCCGTATCTATTTATTGGTAACTCCGTATTAATAAGGTAGAATTTTCAAGTACTTCATTGCAGAAATAAACTGCTTACAACACCCTTTGGATGACTTTGTTTAATCATTGACACAGAATATAGCTTCATAACTCTTAACCTAGCTAACTGCAACTTATTAATTCTTGTATTTTTGAATAAAGTATATTGTTTGGCCTTTAAACACAATGATAACACTTGAAATAAACTTCTGTTTTATAAAATAGCAAATGTACGTGTGCGTAGTGCATTGTAATACAGTTGTTTGTTTTTGTTAGTTAACCAGAGTAAAAGACAGATCCACAAATTCTTTTCAGGTTCACCACAGGGACTTAGAAATAACCAATTAGCAGATAATTGCAAAGCAATTGACAGTTTGCTTGATGTATCCCCATGACAGTTCTTTTATTACAGCTGATTTCTTCTGAAAATACTTGCCTAGTGGGACTAACCCAGTCAAAAAAGTAAGTTAAATTAAGCAAAACCCATGAATACTTTATGCATGCATTTAAATATGTTGCTATTGCTTTAGTTTGTGTGTCACTTCACAGTAATTACATCTCAACAGTTGTACTTCATACACAGGAAGTTAGTTTATGTGCACTTCATTTCATAGGTTTATAGAGGAGTATGCCTTGAAGGGTGATTTTAAGCACAGCTAATATGCCAAGATCATAGGTAGGTACTAGGCTATCGGCCCAAGGGCCTACGCAAGCCTAGCCAACAAGGTTCCCTGGCTTATCATAATCAAGCTTTGTACCTTGTGTCTATGAGGTGAAGACCTTAACCTTTATGCCAAACCCACTCTCCTAAAAGAATGAATCTTGTATAAAATCATTTTATTTGAAGAAGACACCGTCAGCAAGTATGAGAGTAAGCTAGGTGCCACTGATAGTTACTCTAGGGCCCATTGCTGACCTCTGCTGTTCATGTCTGGAAGTAGCATATTGGATCAGGAAAGGTGACAAATCTTTTATTTCATTTCAGGAGGAGGAGTGAGGTTTAAGGGATTGCAGGAATTCTACACTTTATGTAATGTTGGAGTGAATGACTGCTAAAAATGCATCCTGCATGAGTGCAATGAGAAATATTGCTATGGTTATTTTTCTTTTCTGTTAAGGTATGTGTGCCAGTGTCACATTTGCAATGTTGTTTTTGTTCTTGGCCCATGGAAAACCCCTAAACATTTGGAGAAGGAAGGAAAAAAGGGTGATGGTAGCTCATTAAGATGAGTCTCTCAATATTATGCTGGACCATCATAACGTTTGGGCAAGCCAGGTAGTATCCCCAGTTGGTCCTGGGCGCAAGTGCCACACGTCCTTTTTACCCAATAACCTGGAGTGATTTCACCTTTGTGTGTGTGTGTTCATGCTGTAGCGCACGTGTGCTTCCACACAAACCTTGTCTTTGATTGTGACCTTGTTGATGCATTCTGCTAACCAAGCAATGCCTCTGTTGCTTTTTGACTGTCTGAATATACACTTGATGTGCAAGGGATGGCATATTATTGAATGGCTGAATGCAAACCTGATGTGCCAGATATGGCATACAAATGTATGTATGTATGCATGCATGCAGCTGCTGATAGAGACTTTTCATCTAAGCCTTTCATACTACGGCATCAGTACAGGCTTCACCCTCCAGTTGCTTGAAGGACCCTTATGGTGTCAGCCATGTCATTTAGGGTCTGGAGCTGTAAGTTAGGATAGGCTTTCAAAAGGTCGTATGTACTGTAACACATGCAATACAAACTCTATACGCTTTCAGTAGTATCCTTATTAAAGCACTGTGTTATCTCTAACCAAAAATTCCTTTCCTTTTTAATTTTCTTTAGCCTACTTCAGTCAGCTCTGGGGGCAACTCGTTCTATTCCCCTTACCTCAATAAAATCAGGAACTTCATCCCACTTGCCTTTAAACAAATATCTTGTGTGAAATCTTTCAAGTTTCAATTAAAACACCTGATAAACAAATATCTTGTGTGAAATCTTTCAAGTATCAATTAAAATACCTGATAAACACATGACTGCATAGCTGTATTTTTGCTCATCTTGTATCCCTCCACATGTATTCTAAGCTCTGCTATCCCTCACCTTATGTAAGGGCACTCTACTGATGTATTATATATCTACAGCTTGTTTCTTTTATCCTTTGTCCCTAAACAGCTCACCATCCTCTTTCCCATTCCTTGCCACTTCTTTCTCTTTTCCCCACATCCTCCCTTATTTATTATAACTGTTGATCTCATGTTGTCTGCTCCAACTGGCTTCAACCTGTGGGTTATCTTATCCTACTTGGATCCGACACCAGCCAATTCCTTCAGATATCAAACTCACTAGGCTCTGCCTTTCTTACTTACATCCCCTACTCCTCGGGTATATTTTGCCACTATTCCTGTCAGTATCGACTCCGGCTACTTCAGGGCCATCTGGGCCTTGGAAGCCACAGTTTTGAAGCTGTAATTTGAGTCGGGGTCGATGTTCTCTCAGGAGATGGATTGGGTTTTCCTGCCTGGTGTCCCATCCCCTTTCTCATCTGGGCCTGCGATCAGTTGTCAGTCTGCTCCTGGACAGCCTGTGTCTTTTGGTCTCCACCCTGCTCCCTTAATGGAGCTTCCAACCTCTTCTCCCTCTGTCCTGGCATCGTCCATAGTGGGAAGTTTCAGGGAAGTGGAGGTGTAAGAGGAAACACCTTGACTCCCTGAAGGAGTCCATCATGGAGAATACTAACCTCGAGAAAGTAGAGGGGGTCCCCAAAGTCTCTCTGAGATGACTCATTTGGTGATTTTTTGGAGCTGCTTGATCAAAGAGGCAGCTAGATCAGTGAAGCCCCCCCTGTCTGGAGGACTCTATTTCTGGAGGCTTTCAGCCTGGGCCTGTCCACACTTTTGGTGGTTTCCCCCTCCAGACGTGCTTATAGACCTAGTGCCCTGGAGGGCATGGAAGGAATCCAGCACTGTGGAGCTCATCCGAATAGGGAGTCTCAGGCTTTAGATCATTTAGGGAAGCATTCCTATGTCTGGGGTACTTTTGGATTGAGGGCACTTAATTACTTAACTCATTTGACTAGACTCCAACGTGACCTGGTGTCTGAAATTTCAAGGAATGTTAAAATGTAGCAGTCTCCAGAGACTCAAAACTCAGTGAAGACTTAATTTATAGTGTGCTGTACATTGCCAGTGTCTCCATGAGGCTCATTTCTAATGCAGCCAATGGAGCATCCTGAGTGGCTGGCTGTGGCATTGCGATGCACACCATGCTTGGATGCAGTTATGCAACTTTGCACATTGCTTCAAGGCACCCTTTGTTAGTGGCTTATTTGATGGCTGTTCTTTGTTCAGGCCAAAATTATACTCTAACGAGGAACAAGATCAGAATCAAGGTTTCTGTGGATCTTTCTCTAGCGGGCCCTTTCAGAGACCTTGAAGGGTTGCTCAACTGTCCTACTCTGGAGGAAGTCGGGTGTCGCTTGGCTCTTCATCCAGAAGTTTGGGAGGCCATCACCTTGGATGCATAGGTATTGAGTCATTTCCAGAGGCTACTCTGTCTCCTTTTTCTATTAGTGAAGCCCACCATAGAAGAAGTAAGAATAGCACTAAGGAAAATGAATTCAGAGAAAGCAGCAGGTGCAGATGAGGTCACAGCAGATATGATAAAGATGCTGAATAAGATAGGGGAGAAATAGCTCCTGCAGGTTCTCATAGCAGTGTGGAGAGAGGGGCATATCCCAGATGACTGGAGAAATAAGCATACTCCTGCCTGTGTACAGGAACACAGGGAACATCCACAACTGTAGGCAGTACAAGAAGTATCAAACTCCTGTCACACTGCATGAAAGTTCTGGACAGAGTGATAGATAAACGGATATGCAGGGTAGTAGAAGGTAAGATGGAAGATGAGCAGTTTGGATTCAGATCAAGATGCAGCACAACCGACCCAATGTTTACAATGAGACAGATAAGACGCTAGGGATGAAGAAAGAATTCAAATGGGCATTTGTAGACTCAGAGAAAGCATATTACAAGGTCCCAAGAAAGCTGATTTCGGCAGTACAGCGGTGGTTCGAAGTCCCAGAAACTCTGGTGGAGTTAGTGGAGGCCTATGTACAAGGACACAATGACTCAAGTATGAACAGTGTTCGGTCTCCCAGAGGAGTTCCCAATGTGAGTGGGTGTGCATCAGGGTTCAGCTCTGAGCCCACTGCGATTCATACAGGTGATGGACTACGGTAGCAAACAGTCCGGAGGGGACAGATCAACAAAGTTGCTGTATGCAGATGATATGGCATAACAGGCAGACTCGGAGCAGGAACTTCAGCAAAGGATAGGGGAATGGAATGCAAAATTGAAGGCACATGGGATGAAACTAAGTGAAGACAAGACCATGGTAATGGCAGCAAATTGGGGAAATCAGAAGAAGGTGAGAATTGAAATGGGGAGGATAGTGGAACAGGTTAACAGCTTCATGTATCTGAGAGGGGTGCTTGAGGAGAAGTCTGAATGAAGAAGTCAAAGCTAAAGTCAGAGGGACTGCAGCCGAGTGTCAGGTGTAGTGTATGACAGAAGAATGCCAAAGAACCTTGAAAAGTAAGGTGTACAAAATAGTGGTGCGACCAGTACTACTGTGTGGTACAGAAACCTGAGCAGTTAAGGCAGAGCAAATGAGAAAGTTAGAGGTGATGGAAATGAACTGCCTGGGACAGACTAAGAAATGAGGACATAAGAGCAGAAGCCAGTTGCAGAAAAGATCAAAGGGAACAGATTACGGTCATTCAGGCACGTGCAGAAAAGCAGAAGATACTCTGGTAAAGATTTGGGGCAAATGGGAAAGAAGGTAAGAGGGAATGAGGACATCCAGCAAAGAGGTGGATGGGTTGTGTGAGAAATCTGCAATAGTCATGCACTAGTGTCAAAAAAGGCAGGAGTGTGGCATTGAATTGAGAGAGAGATGACAACAGTTGGCATGATACCCCAACCCCATGTAGAAAATGGGAGAAAGGGGGTTGACAATATGTTCTCTCTTAAGAAGTCCCAAATTTTAACACCAGCATCTCCCAGACATTCCCACCCCATCAGAGACTGCAGGGCAGCAGTAGAGATTCGCAAGCTGTTCGCAAACTGAGTCATGTAAGATATCCCACCAAACCAGCAAGGATCTGGGGTCTATTCAGTATTCCTTTTGGTACCAAATAAAAACAAGGACCCCAGGCCCATTTTGAATTTAAGTAAACTGAATCCATTCATGAAATTAATTAATTATTCCAGATGGTCATGGTGTAGTCCATCTTACTTCTGCAGAGGAAGGATGATTGGATGTGCTCGATAGGCCATGAGGACGCCTACCAGCATATATAAAGATACAGAGGCATTCCAGGAGGTTACTCCACTTCCATCTGGGAGCCAATCACTACCATTTCAAGGCCCTGATGCTTGGTGTCACCACAGCCCCCTGGGTGTTCACCAAGTCCCTGGTAGTGGTCACAGCCTGGCTATGGCTATAGGGATTGCAGGTCTTCCCTTACCTAGACAATTGGCTCCTTACCTCCCCCACAAAAGAATCATAGCTCACGGCCAGGCATACCTTACTCATACTATGTGACCACTTAGACATTGCAGTTAATTACCTAAAGGTGAGCTTGCAGCCCGTTCAGGTATTAGGGTTCATCAGTTGTCACTTTGGTAGTCAGTCAAATTACCGGGTTTCTGTGCTGCAGAGTGATCAGCCTCCATGCTCAGGCTTTGCTGGTGTTTGCAACCTTGAAACCTCCAGCTAATGCAGTTATGAAACTCACATCATTTGGCAGTATCCATAGGGTTAGCCCTTTAGCCAGATATCATATGAGGGCTCTGCAATGGACTCTGGCCCTATAATGGTCTTTCCTAACTCATCCAGTGGATTTTCCAGTATGACGGTGTGTCACAGCCAGATTAGTTGGTGGTTGCAGTCTCCTTTAGTGATCAATGGGAGACTGTTCTTCCACTTCCCTTGGCCTTGGTCATCATGGATGCCTCCCTTCTGGGGTGGGGTGTGGGCTTTTTGAAGGGAAGACAGTTCAAAGGTCCTGTTGTTCTGCAGAGGCCAACATTCACATCAGTGTCCTGGAGATGAGGGGGGTTCCTCCTTGCATTGTAGGCTTTTCAGCACACTCTTCCCAGTAGAGTGATTGCAATACAGATGGACACTGTCTATTGTCCGGTATCTCAACAAGCAGGGAAGAACACATTCACATCCTCTGTTGAGACACCATGAGGGTTTGGCAGTGGGTGATTTCTTCTCAGGGGTTTCTAGTGGCAGCACACATCCCAGGGAAATCTAACGTTCTGGCCTACAATGTCAGCAGGAGCATTCTTCTTCCCCACAAGTGGTCCCTAAATCCAAGAGTTACAGCTCGGATTTTTCAGCAGTGAGTCACTCCATGTTGTGTTCTATTCATCTCCCTGTCTAACACCAAGTGCAGTGGCTGTTACACAACAGAAAAGACAACACGGAAGCAAGGAGACACACTACAATTTATTATTATTAGCTCTTTTGTCTCAGACAATGATAAGACTTTTTCAGATAACAGTAAAATCAAAAATCACCCTTAAATACACGTACAATCACATGACAGCAATAAACAAATAGAATAAATATTTCCTAAATAAAATCATAAAATATGTATATATATGTAATCAGTTTTCAATCCAATAAACATGGTACTTATCTACATTGTGCTTTCAACTTTAAAATACAACCAATGGATCGCATTTCATTCAACCCAGGCCACCCTACTGCTTTTAAACGCAAAATCTAGTATAATTCCCTTTTTTTCAAAGCACAACTGCCATGGACCAACCCTAGGATTCATCCTGACATGTTCAATCACTATAAATTTAAATTGATGTCCAGAATATTCCAACATATGTCTAAAAGTATGTCATTTTTCCCCCTAATTTCATAGGTATGTTTGTAAATGTTTTTTTTTTTAATTTACATTCCGTCTTGCCTATATAAAAACTGGGGCAACATTGATAATAGTGCCCCATAAACCACCCCCAAGCTATTACAATTGAATCTACCATTAATTTTCAGATGGTATCCATTAATGTCAAAAAAATTCACCAGTATTAATGTATGAACAGAAATGGCACTGCCCACATTTAACTGTCTGCCCAGGTTTACTGTAATCAATGGGGCAAATTGATCTTTCCACAAGATTCTTCAAATTGTAGCCCCTTTTGTACGCAGGGGCTTAGTGCTTATTTTATGCCTAACTACACGTTCTTCAACCAACATACACCAGTTTTTAAAATTAATGTCCCGGACCTGGTTATAGTCACTAGTGAACCTAGTAACAAAAAATAGCCTAAAACTGGTCACAGCATCATTATAGTCAATGACTTCATTAACATAAGTATAATACCAACCTCTGTAGGCTTTTACTTCATTTAAATTCAAAAAACACCCAACCTTCTCTTACTTATTACCTCCATTGTGATCTCCCCCACAAAATCCACAGGATATTCTCTTTTAACGAACATACTTTCCAACAAGGCACATTCACTCAAAAAGTCTTCAAAAAGAGTCACCATCCTTGTGGCCCTAACAAATTGCCTTTTGACAACTGCTTTTTTTGGGGCTGTGGGTGGGAACTATCAAAATGAAGAAATTAATTGGAATATGTGGGTTTCCTAAAAATCGTGGAAACATCTACAATTCACCAAATCCTTAGCCAAGTTAGCATCTGGATAACTAATACAGTTATCACGTGAGAAAATTTCAGGAACTCGGTGGTACTATTTATATAATCAAGACACACCCCTATTTTACTCTTGCCCCTCCCTTCCAGATGATGAATAAATCATCCAGGTACCTCAGATATAATTCACAGTCCTGAAAAAGCACATGTTCAAACAAGAGTCTACGTTCCCATTCACACGTAACAATGTTGGCATATAAGGAACCACAGGCCGCACTCATTGCAGCACCTGACTCTTGTAGGAACAATTGCTCATCAAAATAAATATAAAGTTATTGGTCAATATAAGTTCCATCATTTCTACATAAAGATTAATATTATCCTGTGGTAGGCCTTTCCTGAATAAATATTCATGAAACAAATTCAGACCCACATCATGAGTGAGGTATTACCAAAAATAAATCTTTGAGATCAACAGTCAAAAAGACAAATGATTCATCAAATCTCACCATATTGCATTTACTAAGAAAGTCCCATGAATCAACACACAAGTTGTTCCTGCTTCAAAAGGCCTTTTAATTTTGTATCCAAAAATTTAGCATAGATATAATAGAATTCCAGACATCAGCAATCTGGAGCATAGGGGGATCCACCAAATTTTTGTATAACTTGGATAGCCCGAAGATAGTGGGAATAACTGGTGTAATCACTTTTAGAAACTTAAATGCAGACATAGAAATACGGTGCTGCAAAAGCATGTCACTAAGTTCTACCTAAGCCATATTTAACTCATTTTTTGAAACTTGACTAGAAGTATCACTAAAAGGAATTGCATACATTCTGTTAACATAATCCTGCGAGTCCAAAATCACAACCCCCCACTCTTGTCAGGCTGCATAATTCTAATTTTTATCTGCTGAAGAGCTCTTAATTCATTTTCCTCAAAACTTAGACTGTTTAACACATTTACTCTTTCTTTTAATATATGTCTTGTATCCAATTCGCATCACTTTTCAAATAATATTAGGGTGGGATGCAGTTAAGGATTACATACAGTGGGTACCCAAAATTCAGTCCCAGTGTCATCACGTCTGTTATTTAACAAGATGTTAAAATTAAGTTTCCTTACAAACAGTTTCAGGTCCATTAAAACATTAACAATGTCAGTTCTTACCACTGGAACAAACATAAATCCCTTTGAAAACAGGTTTGCCACATTTAAATCTAGACTTTGCAAACTGTAGTTAAAGATTTTAAAGTCCCCAGTAATGTTGATTATAATGTGCGGCATAATGGCGGTCATTGCATCCAATTCAGTACCCATCATTTTTGGTATTTACTCCGATTCCGTCCATCCCTCCGTACCAGATGGTAAGATGTCTGCTGATAGCAGGAATGGTTCTGAAAATTATTCGGATGTCCTGGAGACTGGTAACGGCCTTGATTCTGTTATCTTTCCCTTATCCGCTCTGAATGACATAGGGCTGGTTGATCTAAGTTGGCATTTTCGTCCTGATCAACAATTTCATCAATATTAATGAAGCCCCCTGTTGTCATTGGCTGAGGCCATAGAACCCCCAAAACGATGGCCCCATTCCTAAGAAGAAGAGGGTTGGGGGTGTGCCTTCTTTGATGAAGCTTCATTACAGTATTCTAATTTTTTTAAGTTTACGTGCTTTTATTTTACTGATGCGGCTATCGATACTTCTAAAAATCTGATGATACTCAACCTGATGTTGTTCAAACAGCAGGTTCGTTGTAATAACATCCAGTGCTTTTATCTTATTAATAAGCCCCACAATCAGTTTTGTGTTGTGTTTTATGAGTACCTCTATGAATTTGCAGCCATGGCAGTCAAATAAAGCAAGCACCGGGTATTACACCTTAGTTCCCCCACTGGGACAATCACCCAGGGATGGTCTTATATTTGCTTGGCCCCCTGGACTACTTTATGCTTATCCCTAGTTCCTTTGATTGTAAAATTTCTTCAGCAGGCAAGCCATTGCAGAACAGCTGTGATCCTCATAGCACCTTTTTGGCCTCGTCAAAAGAGGTCAGAGGAAGGGAAAACTACACCTAAAGTACTCCCTTGGGGTACTGGATCCCATTCAGGAAGTCTTTTTCTTATCCAGTGGATATGGATCCCCTCAACCTTCAGTCCCTCGAGTTAACCACGTTTTTTTCAGTTCCCTTGATGGACAGAAATCCCAAGCTTTTCACAGGCTGTAGTTCACGTCTTGTCTTAATCTCAAAAGCAGTCTGCTAGAAAAGTGATAGGAAAGTGTATTCCAGTAAATAGTGATGTTTTGTACTTTGATTGGAGCCTCATGAACTCGACCCTTTTTCCACTCCTTTAGAATCTGTTTTGGATTTTCTTGCTGAGTTGTTAGGTTCTAGTTTTTCTACCCGTAAGGTGCAGCTGGCAGCCATCTCTAATTTCTATGTTGTCAGGGACTGTATTCCTCGGGCTTCTCTCAAGCATTTCAAGGCATTCCTCAAAGGTACCTTTCTGCTATATCCCCCAGTTCAGGATCCAGTTCTTGCCTAGGATTTAACTTTTGTTTTGCAGGTCCTTGCAAGCCCTCCATTTGAACCTTCAGCTACTTCTGACTTGAAGCTCTTGTTTTGGTGGCTGTTAATTTGGCAAGGAAGGTTTTGGAGCTGCAAGCTATTCATTCTTCTCTTCCGTATTTGGTGTTCCACAAAGACAGGGTGTCTCTCCATATGAACCCTTCATTTCTACCTAAAGTAGCTTCTGAAAATAATTTAACAGTTCTTTTCATCTCCCTGTGTTTTTTCTCAATTTCTCCAACAAAGTCATATACCTTCTGTGTTGTTTGGATATGCATAGGCAATTGAGATTTTATTTGGGTTGTACCAAAACCTTCAGAAAATCCTGTCCGTTATTTGTCTCCTTTTCAAAGTCCATGCTGAGCTCACCTGTGTCTAAAGTGACTTTATCCAAGTGGCTATCAGACTATTTTGTTTGCATCTTCTTTGAAAGATAGGACCCTTCCTTGCAAAAAACTTAGACATTCTACCAGAGCTATGGCTACTTCTACAGCTTTCTTTTGTAGAGTATTATTGGAAGAAGTCTGTGCAGCTGTGACTTGGATGGGTCACCACACTTTTGTGTTGCATTACACGCTGGATGTCAAATCTACAAGAGAGTGCTAAAAAGTTCTAAGCTGGACCAACTTTCTAAATTCTGAGTGTTATTTTGACTCTGTAGCTGAAGAGAGGGTTGTTTCATCTTGTAAAATGCAAATTTGCAGAACTGTAATGCTATGTTTTGATATTGTTTCAGGTTATTGATTGAACCATGTCAGTAAAAAGTGTGGAATTTTTAGTTGTGGAACTCCTAGCCGTCACAAAGTTCTATTCCTGCAGAAGAAAACTCCAAAGGAAATCCATGAATATGTGATGCAAACATTGCATGACAAGTGCCCTTCTTACTCACCTGTGAAGTAGTGGTGTGCAAACTTACAGCTTGGAGATTTTGAGACTGAAGATATGCAGCAAGGTCTGGGAGGCCTCAGATGCTGTCAACTCCTGAAACTGTTGACCATGACCTGATTTCGGCAGATCGGCAAACATCAGCTAAAACAGTTGCTGAGATACTAACATTTGGGGTTTATAATCCATGAGCAGCTGGGTTTGCAGAACCTGTCAGCAAAATGGGTGCCCAAATGTTTGAATGCCAATGAGAAAAGACATTGAGTGGATATTTCCAAGTTGATTTTGCAGTGTTTTCTTCAAGCTGGTGCCAACTTTTTGGAACGACTAGTTGCTGTTGATGAAACATGATTATACCACTATGATCTTGAGACAAAACAACAATCCATGCAATGGCGCCACTCAGGTTCACTACAACCAGAGAAGTTCAAGACCCAAAAGCAGGAAAAGTCATGGCCACAGTGTTTTGGGATCAGGAAGGTGTTGTAATGACTGTCTTCCAAGGGGCCAGACAGTTAATGCAGAATACTGCTGTAACTTGCTGTGCCGAATAAAGGAGCCATTGTAAGAAAAAAGGAGAGAGAAGTTGCGGATGAAAGGAGTTCTGTTTTTGCAAGACAATGCACCTGTCCACTAGGCTGGCAAAACAATGGATGCTTTGACGCAGTTGGGATTTCAGTGCATAGACCATCCACCCTACTCACCATATCTTGCTCCATCTGACTATTTCCTGTTTCCAAACCTTAAAAAGAGTTTGAAAGGGTGGCAATTTTCGAGTGATTCAGAGGTGATTGCAGCAGCGGAGCAATATTTCAGTGACCAGACTTTAGACTTCTTTTTGGCAGGGTTACAGAAACTTCAGACACAATGTACCAAGTGTGTGTTGAACTTGGGGAGAATATGTTGAATAAACCTGTAAGTTTCATGGCTCCAGGTCATTCCCTTCTTGGTCGTGCTTAGAACTTTTCAGCACCCCCTCGTAGATCTAGGGCTTCTTTTGGCTCTACTGTGTGGTGGAATATCCTTCCATAGTCCCTGCCAACAATTTTTTTTCTTGACTGGGCCTTTGTCCCACAGGTTCAACCAGATAGAGCAGACAGTGTCCAATACAAAAGTTGTGTACTTACCATAATGATAGATCCGTGTTGACTGTCTGTCTTATTCAGGCTCCCCCTACCTTGGCTTATTATGAAAAACTTTCCTGTCTGAGATGGCTGGACAGTGGAGGCTGTCTGTTCCTTATCCATGGAGTTTTGTGTTCTCCTTGGTTAAGGAAGATTATTGCAAGTTGGAGATGGTTTTCATGGGACAAACTCTATCTGAGGAGTAGAGTGAGGAGCAGGGAATTGTGGTTAAAGGAAGAGTAGCCTGGCAAGTTTTAAGTCTGAAGGAATTAGCTGGTGTCGGATCCAATAATCCACAGGTTGAGCCAGATAGAGACAGACAACACAGACCTTTTGTAATGGTAAGTACATAATATTTGTTTTAACTGTTCATCCATTTGCATCCATTCTGTTAAAGTAATTGTAATTTTAATTTGCATTTTGAACCATTTGTACATGTATTATATTTTGAAATTTTCTCCCTGACCTCTGTTGAAAAGGGGCAACTTATGCCCAGAGAGATAATCCTGGTAAACAAATGCTAATAAGTAAAATTGTCTTCAAATATTTTTTTCTGAAACTTATTTCTGCTTTCACGCCACCAGCATACATGCCAGAACAACCACCTTCTCACTGGATTACATATCTGATTATTTGACTGTGATCAAGCAAAAGACTCTGTAACTAAAATTCATGCGAAAGTATTTAATCTTATTTCTTATGTATACCTTCAGAGAATACCAGTCCTGACTGTAATCAAGTAACTGGAATGGTTGCAGGAGTTGATGTGCAAACAAAAAAAAGTCTGCTGCTTTCACACAGAAACTGCATACATACACTTTTGTTTGTGTGTGTGTATATTTATAGTAGTGTGTGTTATGTGTGTGTTTGTATGTCTCCGTATGTAAGTATAATACACATGTATCTGTATGCATTTGTGTGTATAATATATATACATAATAAAGCACTACCATACACACAGTTCTTTGACTTTCTAAGTAACCTCTACATGAAACAAACCAGAGGTAGCTTTGAAAAATACAAAAAAGGATTTTTTGCATGTGGAGCCTCTCACTTAATATCCCACAAGAGCTTGCATTCAACTATAACCAGACACTAACATTTTAGAGGCATTTGGGAGAGGCACACACACTTTGGTAAGGCTCTTTTCTGCTCTTTCTGTGAAAAAGGTCTGTAGTATGTGTCCAGTGGCACAGCACTCCAGACTGCACCTCCATATATAGTCTGATCTGTTTTATGCTTCTACCTTTGTCATTTGTCAGTGTCCCTTTTTGCTGTCATAGTGACAACCAAGTTCATCCTAACAATCAAGTAATCCTCTCTTTTTTTCTACCCTGTACTTTCAAACCTTTATCACAATGACCACCATCTCTTCTTATTCTAACCTTTACTCTTTACTTTCATCGATCACCTAACTAGCTATAAAACTTTTCTCTCTCAAACTATCCCTTCTCCAAAGCCCATGCAAATAGCTCCAATTCCACTCCTCAACAGCTACACCTCCAACATCAAGCCATCCCTCGACAGTAAGAACACCATCTAGCGAAAAGTTACTGCTGTTTCCTAACATCAAAAACAAGAAACTCCCAAGACACCAAAGCAAAACTGTTACCACCTATCAAGATAAAAAGGCTCTTCCACATACTTCACTAAGGTTATTCTAAGTGGTGTAATAAACCCCAACAGTATCTCCAAAATGTTCAACTCCAACTCGCCCCTTTCCACATCCGAATCACCAAAGCAATTACTTCACAAGTAGCCATACTCCCTACAACCCACCCTCAGTACAGTCATCCCTATCATCTCCCTCCAGGCTAAAATTATAAAATATTAATGCCCTCTGTGTCTGTTCTAAGCTGCCTGAAATCCATGCATGGATAGCAGTCCACCAACACATCAATATAGTCACATAAACATAGTTAAACTCAGAAATAAAAGATGAAAAAATAATCCTCTGGGTACAATATCATTAGAAAAGACAGAACTAGTGAATGTGCTAGTGGAATAGCTGTTATCTGTCCACCGTCACTACAACTTCAACTAAACACTAAAAAAGTCCTTATTCATTGTAGCTGCCTACATCCCCCATCCCCAAGCAATGTCAGAACTGTTGAAAATATTCTAAGGTAGCTGTCTTCTAACATCAAGCAGGTTAACAATTTTCACTTTGAGACCTAAACTTAGAATGATCCATAAATAGCAATTCCTCCACCCATATCACGCTGTTTCACTTCACAGAAAACTACTCAGTTAAACCATTGGTATAGACAAAAAAATATATTTACTCTATGCTGCATCCTAACAACTAACCCACAGAAAATCTAGAGGTATTCTGCCAGATGCTTAGCGGTCATCATCCCACATTCATCATCTGAAATCATAACCCCCACAACTCAGCGCTCAAGTTTAAGGAGAAACCATATTAATTTCAGTAAAACCATCTTCAGTGATACCCTCAAACAATGCAACTAGAAATTCCTCAAATACATCCCACTAGATGAAGCTGCCTGCTGCTTTAACCAATCCTTCCTAACCATAATTAATCAGCCAGCCCCACTCAGGCACAAAATAGTAAATTCTGACCCTTAGATAATCCGCCAAATGACACAACTCACAGAAGCCAGAGACTGTGCCTGGAAATGAAGTCTCAGAACAAAAGTCAAACCAATCTGGAAGCGTATTGCTTATTGAGAAAGTTCCTTAGGATGCAGATTCAAATAAGGAGGTCTTTTTGCTCCAACCTCATCGGGTCTTGAGAGCCTCCATCCAGCCACACCACCATTGTTTTCTCCTTCTCCAATCCGTCCTTCAAGTTTCTGAGCTGTCTAATCCAAAACCTCTGAGGATATCTTCCTCAGATCTGAAGATCATTGCTGCTTCGACTCCAGTGGTTTCTCTGAGTCTACCAGTACATGGAGCCAGAAGACTCTGAGAGCGGAAGCATCAGTGCTGGCTCCGGCTTGTTGGTGTAAACTCTGAAGCTGTCGGAGCCATTTCTTCCCTTAGGAGCCTCAGCATTGAATAGCTCTGTTCTAACTCCTTTTCAGGTGGGGTACCTTCAAGACAACAGGAGCTGACAATCTGAGTGGGTCCATTGTCAGATCCATCAGTTTCTCCCCCCCCCCCCCAGGTGGTCTGCCTTCAAGGTAATCAAGTGAGTTTTTCTCTAGGCCTAGAGAACAGACGACCTTGTCGTCTTCGGATCAGACTTCCTTGTCTCACTGTGTTTTGCATCCTGAACCTCGTTCATTCATTCCACTGGGACAGCCAGTCTAAGCTAGTCTCCAGTCCACCCATCAGGTTATTATCTCTTCCAATGCCTCCCCAGAGCATCTCACCGAAGAGGCTCCTTGGAAGAGAGCAAGCAAGAAGAATCACTTAGACTCCCACAAGAGTCTGGCACTGAAGACACTGATTTTGATGAGGGGGAAGGGTCCCCCAGATCTCCACCTGATGTCACCTTTGGAGACATCTTATAATTCCTTAAATAGGTAGTTGGTCTTCTGATAACCCTTCCCAAGAGGAATATGTGTGGTTCTGGAGGCTTTTGGGTTTGGACCATCTACCTCTTGAGTGTCTCACCCCTCCACTGAGCTTGTAGATCTGGTCTCTTGGCTGGTGTGGAAGGAACCGGATGCCCTTGAGCCTATTCCCAAGAGACCAGACAAAATCCTTGCACCTCCAAAAGACTGTCTACAATGGAGTTAGAGTGCTGGTTGATGCCACAATTGTTGCAGCAGCCACAAGAAAGGAATTAGCAAAACAGAGTTCCTCTGTCCACCCCCCTGATGGGGAGTCTTGGGTGCTGGACAAGTTTAGGAAGCATGTTTGTACTTCAGCGGCCTTTGCTTTAAGGTTGCTGAATTATTTGGCACATTTTACCAGACTTTCAAAGAGATTTGATTAAGGAGCTTTCCAGATCTCTTTCTGGGTCCATGTCCTTCAGGAAACGGAATACCATTTCCTCACAGCTGGCTATCGTTTAATATCTAATTCGTCCATGAGGTTAATCTGTCACGCTGTGGAAGGTACCTCACGACTGGGGTTTTCAGGCATTGTTATTAGGAGACATGCCTGGATGCGCGTGTGTGATTTTGCAGAACAATTTAAATTTGTCAATGCACTTTTTTGATGGAACCTCTCTGTTTGGCCCCCAGGTGAAAGACACATACTCAAGGTGCAAACAAGAAGGGAAGACTCTGCTGTGGGCATTTGTTTTTCTACTACTCAAAGGTCGTTTTCTATGAACTAACTAGATGGTAAAGATGTGGTTTAAGAAATCCCTAGGGTCCTTTTCAGGAATCGCATGGAGATAGCTTCCCCCAGGAGCAGAGGTGGGGAGGGACTCAAATGGAAGATACTGTCCCTGTGGCATCGCTGGTCTGCATAACCAGGGATCTAGTGATTCTTTCTCTGACCAATCCTATCAGTGCTTCTGAATGGAAGCCGAGCTGCCCGTCTCTGGAGGTAATCAAGGGTAATATGTTCCTGCACCAGACAGCCTGGCTGGATATCACAAAAGATTTGTGGGTGCGGAGGATAATGTGCAGAGATTATTATACCACTTTCCCAATCCCCTCCAGTAGTTCCAAAGAAGATCCCCAACATTCCACACAGTCAGAGGGAAGCAGTTTCTCAAAAGAGAAAAAAGCTGCTAGAAAAGTCATCCAAGAGGTCCCACAGACCATAGAGAATCCGCAACTTGTTCAAGACTCTCTCTGGTGCAAAAAAAGACAGGGAACTTGAGACCAAGTTTGGATCGCAGTAGACTACTAAATCATCTTTTCAGTATACAAAGTTCTGGATGGTCACAGTTCAGTCCATTCTGCTATTTCTGCACAAGGACGACTGGATGTAGTCAATAGATATTCAGGATGTGTACTATTGCATCAAAATGAACACATACTCCTGAAGATACATGCACTTCCAGCTGGGAGCCAGTCATTACCAATTCAGAGCACTGACTTTTGGACTGACCACAGCCCCGAGAGTGTTCAAATGCATGGCAGTCATAGCAGCTCACTTGAGGCTGCTCGGATTCTGAGTGTTTCTTTATCTAGACAACTGGCTTCTGACTGCTTCAACAAGGCATCAGCTAATTCAAGCAACAGACTACTTGCTCCAGGTAAGCTGCCATCTGGGAATATCAGTCAATTACAACAAATCTCAACTCATACCGACTCAGTTTGGAATTAATTAGTGCTCTTCTGAATACAGTTACCCCAATAGTCTCTCTTCCTCAGTCTGGAATAGACACCATTCAATTCCAGGTCAAGAAGATAATTCAAAATTCTTCCCTTTTGGCGTGACTGATAATTCAAGCCTTGAAATCCAAGACAGCATCAATCACCTTTGTACATTTTGCCAGGTTCCGTATGAGAATCTTTCAGTGCACGCTCGCTGCTCAGTGGTCTGTTCTCCAACGGCTATCATCCATGGCAGTCAAGATTACTCAAGTGTTGCGAGAATTACCTTCTATGTTGGATCCAATCCAGGCAACTCCACGAAGGCAGTTTTTTGTTCTCCCTCAACCCAAGGCCACATTGACCACAGATGCCTCTCAGTTCAGATGAGGAGGGGCATTTCTTGGGAAGGGCAGTCCAAGGCACATGGTCTCCTGAAGAGGCCAAAATGCACATCATTGTCCGGGAGAGTAGAGCTGTCCTAGTAGCATTGCAGGCCTTTCAAGACACTCTCCCAGCCGGGGACTATTGAGATCTCGACAGACAGTATGTCAGTAGTATGGTACATCAACAGGGAGGGGCAGATCTTACCCTCTTTGTCAAGAAACTGAGCGTATTGCAATGGGAGATCTCTTCCATTTACTTTCTGATAGCAATGCACATCCCGGGGAAATCCAGTGTGATTACAGACCATGAAAGCAGGTTCAATTTGATGCCTTGCGAGTGGTATCTTAATGTCAACGTTGTGGAGAGAATACACCGTCAATGGGGATGACCATGCTGCAGTCTGGTTTGCCTCTCCCCTCAACATCAATTCCAACAAGTTGTTTGCCTTGCCCCCCCAAGGGAGTCACTGAGAGATGCTCTACTTCATGCTTGGCCCCCCAGTACCCTGTGACCCCTCATTCCCAAGTTTTTACAGAAAGCTTCTTGACTGAAGAGAACAGTTATCCTCATTGCTCCTTGGCCTCGTCAGATTTGGTTTCCCTTATTCTGGCTTCATCTTCTACATCCACCATGGATTCTGGATCCAGCTCCAGATCTCCTGTCTCACCCGACAGGCATGACTCACCCAGACTTACCAGGCCTCAAGTTGACCACATGGTTTCTCCAGTTCTGTTTTTTTTTTTTTGCTGGACAACCCAGGCTCTCCTTCCCTGTCCTTCACATTTTATTATCTTCCCACAAAGCTTCCACAGAAAGACTTACAAGAGTAAATAGAAAAGATTTGTTCTTTGGAACTTAAACAAAAACTTGGATCCTTTGTCTGCACTGATTTCAAATGTCAGAATTTTTGCCACAATTTTCAATGATGGTGTTAGTTCCTCAATTGTTAGAGTACAATTAGTAGTCATTTCCAGCTTTCATCTAGGAGTAAATAATTCCACCTTGGCTTCCTCTAAACTTTGCAATGCCTTTCTAAGAGGAATCTTTTTACTTAGACCTCCATTAAAGGATTCTACCCCTCTTTGGGATTTCAACATCATACTTCAAGCCTTGGCTCAACCTCCCTTTGAACCTCCGGCTAAATCTGATCTAAAATGTTTGACCTGGAAAACTGTTTTCTTAGTTGCTGTTACATCTGCCAGAAGAGTGTCTGAACTTCAAGCTTTGTCTTCTAACCCTCCTTATTTAGTTTTTCACAAGGATAGGGGTTCTCTATGGACCATCCTTCCTTTTTACCAAAGGAAGTTTGAGTCTAATATTAATTGGGTCATTAATCTTTCACTGTTCTTTTTCATTTTTTTTTTTTGAATAAAGGTGAGTATTTCTTACATTTTTTAGATGTGCACAGAGTGTTACATTTCTGCCTTCACAGAACTAAGCATTTAAGAATGTCAGAGGAATTTTCAATTTCCTTTTCTAGTTCAAAACTAGGCAAGCCAGTATTTAAAGTTACTGTGGCCAAAAGGTTAACCGATTGTATTATCTTTATCAAAAAGTGTGTTTACCTTTACCAAAACCACCCAGAGCCCACTGCACCAAGTCTTTGGCAACCCCATTAGCCTTTTTGTCCAGAACTTCCTTGAATAATATTTGTGCAGCGTCAGCTTGGGCTAATCCTCATACCTTTATTGCTTATTACAAATTGGATTTGATCTCTAGGGGAAGAGTAGCCTTTGGCTCAGTGGTGCTATGGAATATCTTAAGAGTCCTCCTGGGATTTAGGTAGTGGGGGACTGTCACAGCAGTTGAGGAAAAAATGAAAGTGGACATAATCAGATTAGTTATGTGCTCACCATAATGTTCCATCTGTGTTGTCCATTTTCATTCTTCCTCAATCCCCCCCCCCCGTTCTATTCCTGGAGAGATTGAAGAGTACTGGAGGAACTGTTAGGTTGATGGGGCATTATGAGTAAAAGGGAGGAGGTCAAGAGTTCAAGAATCCTACAGTCTCGAAGAAGCAGCTGAGTCAGATCCAAACCCGACAGCTGAAGAATGAAAGTGGACAACACAGATGGGACGTTATGGTGAGTACGTAACTTTTTTATTACTCATTAAAAAAGCTGCTAATAACTGTCCAGAAATTGTGAAACTAAACAGCAGTTCTGCATTTTAACTGAATGGACGGAACGGTTTGAAATTGATAGTGGTTGATATTTTCATCTTCTGTGAACAGAGGAAAGCCTAACTAAGAAACAACATTACAGCAGTATGACAGCCATATTGGGTTATTTAGACAAAAAATATATCAGTAGTGTACACACAGCACTGCACAGTGCATCATTGCAGTTCAGTGTTTTCTTTTCAAATTCTGACCCTTTGTGGTCCTTTGATGCTTAACAGATATGGTAAGCATCTGATATGCCCTGTCAGTTTGTAAACCTGGTTTATATGGCACACTCCTCTGGTGGCATCTGCACTTTATTGTTGTCAGGTGTGTTATGTGGTGGCATACATACTTATATGCAGTGGCATGGGCTACTGTTGTGATTGGTGGTGGTTTATACTGTTCAGAGTAACAGTTGCTTTTTCTGCAGGGCCCCTGAACTTTTTTGATGCACACTTTTTGGGTTTCAGTTGAAAGCTACTTATAATACCATATTTGCCATACCACATAGAGATTTTTTTATGCAGAGATGTTGTACTACACGGTTTTAGAATAGTATTTAGGTATGCAGTTTTGTGACCATTTAATGAGTTTCATTAATGCAGACTGTATTATCCTTAATGTGACTGTACCTTGATATTGTCTAACTTCACAGATATTTGTCTGTTCCACCCAAGTGTGATATATTTCTATAATTCCTTAACCATGACCAATGGCAGTGTGCAGATCTAATTAATTACATACCTTGTACTATGTAGTCTGGGTGGCAGTATGAGACGTTCGAGTCTGTGCAGCTTGCCTGAGTGCTGGCAACATCCCTGAGCTATCTATTTGTCCTTTCATCCCATCCTCTGGTAATCCCATTGCTTTAAAGACACTGACTGCTTTGACTTCTGTCATCCATTCCAGGAACTGATTATACCTGTCAGCTACCACCCAGTGAAAAAGTTCTTCCTTGTATAAAAAACAACTGGTAACACTTTAATCTACTGGTTGTGACCCCTCTTTTCTGCCATATCTTTCCTTTGAAGTACATTTCCATTGCATGTACTCCTTACTGCCTTATGTACCCATATCTTGTTTCCCCCAGTTTCTTCCTTTTTCCAGTGAAGAAGGACTGAGCTCCTTTGGTCCCTGTTTCTTTGGCATAACTTTCATTCCTCCCACCACCTTGGTCATGTTCCCACATAGAGATTTTTTTATGCAGAGATGTTGTACTACACGGTTTTAGAATAGTATTTAGGTATGCAGTTTTGTGACCATTTAATGAGTTTCATTAATGCAGACTGTATTATCCTTAATGTGACTGTACCTTGATATTGTCTAACTTCACAGATATTTGTCTGTTCCACCCAAGTGTGATATATTTCTATAATTCCTTAACCATGACCAATGGCAGTGTGCAGATCTAATTAATTACATACCTTGTACTATGTAGTCTGGGTGGCAGTATGAGACGTTCGAGTCTGTGCAGCTTGCCTGAGTGCTGGCAACATCCCTGAGCTATCTATTTGTCCTTTCATCCCATCCCTCTGGTAATCCCATTGCTTTAAAGACACTGACTGCTTTGACTTCTGTCATCCATTCCAGGAACTGATTATACCTGTCAGCTACCACCCAGTGAAAAAGTTCTTCCTTGTATAAAAAACAACTGGTAACACTTTAATCTACTGGTTGTGACCCCTCTTTTCTGCCATATCTTTCCTTTGAAGTACATTTCCATTGCATGTACTCCTTACTGCCTTATGTACCCATATCTTGTTTCCCCCAGTTTCTTCCTTTTTCCAGTGAAGAAGGACTGAGCTCCTTTGGTCCCCGTTTCTTTGGCATAACTTTCATTCCTCCCACCACCTTGGTCATGTTCCCATGTACTCTGTCCAGTGATGTGACGTCTGCTGCCTGTAAAGCATGCAATATTCCAGTTGCAGCCTGACAAAGTTCATGATGAAGCATCTTATCACCGCCCTGTCTCTGTATTTTAATGTTCTGGAGATGTAAACCAGCATGTGATTTGCCTTTGTTGCTGTCATTCCACTTTGAGTCTGATGCTTTGTTTTTTTAGTAACAGCCCATAGGTCTTTTGTTGATTTGGATTTTTTAGCACGACTCCTACATTTGTGTGTCATTTCCCTTGGGTCATTTTCAGTTGTACCACTATTTGGATGAGTTGAAGTAAAGCTGTTTTTTTACACAATTGCTCCTCTCTACTCCCTTATTATTTTGAGTGTTATATACAAAAAAAAGTTGATCCAGTTTTCCATGGTCCTCCCCAAGATTAATTGCAGTCAAATTAAATATGGATTTATGGACTAATCCCTGTGACACATCACTTGTCACCCTGTTATCTAAAGAGCTGTCTGCTGTCATCATGTTTCCTGTTGTCCACTGACTTCCCCCACCCATCCACGTAGTTTTCTGTCCACTTCTACCTTTTTCATGTTTCAAAGAAGCCACAGGTTTCAGGATATAATCAGAGGCTGTGTTGAAATCCAGACAGGTCACATCCCACAGAGTTACTGTTGTCTACCTTGCTGTGACCGTTTCTAGAATTTGATCAGATTAGCCTGACAAGGATATACCCACTATCAATCCATACTGGAACTATTGGTGCAGGCTTTTCTCTGCAGGAAACTATGCAAGTCTCTTTCTGGACCACTGCCATTGTTTTGCCCTCTACCAAAGTCAGGCTGACTGGCCTGTATTTTATAAACTACTACTCATAACAGCTGCTTATCTTTAGTCTCCAGGGCCACCCCTGTCTTGAATCTGTTAAACAGATCTGTTAGAAGTTGTACCAGTATCCCAGTAGTCCTTTCTGGCATCCTTTGCTACATTTGTTTTCATTTATGCATCTTATCCTGTTTTAGACAGAGTGCCTTTTCTACCTCCCAGTTGCTAGGACTTTCCATATGTCATCCTTCTCCAGGCCTATCTTCCATTCCAGGATGGTACCCTCCTGTCATCACCTTTGGTGAACACTCATGTGAAACATTCATAATCTGTTGAGCTCATTAATTTTTGTTACTCCTTTTCCTTGTTCATTTTTATTAGGTATATTTATTATATTTTAACAGCCAAAAAAAAAAAATATGATCAGCACGAACATTATTCAAATCAGTCCATAAATGTCCATTTGTATTTTTCTGATTTTGAACTGTGTGTTTTGTGTGTCTAGTATGTGTTATACTTTATATACATATACACAGTACACATGCCGTCCTTTGCAATACCTGTTTCATCAGTGTCACTCTTTTTGTTGTTTGGTTTCTTAACTTAAACTTTTAAAATCAACCATCATTTAGTTATGCACCTATCCTTCGTATCACAGAATTTTCTGCAATCCTGTGTTGTCTTCTCATACTACCATATGTCAAATATTAACCTGAACACTACCCATGTGGGAATAACTACTGGTCTACTGCCTTCATCCATTTAAATATTGGTAAATACGTTTACGAGTTCAGTCACACTCAAAATCATCAACAGTTATGTTAGTATACAGTTATTGTCAGTTTGCTGATAAACTGCTAACTCGTATCTCAGCTTTTCTATAGTTTATCAAATACATTATCTCCACAGTTTCCTTTCCACCCAGCTTATTCTGATTTTGCTATGGTATGTTCATATTTTTTCTAGAATAGCCATTTATTTTCCTACAATTTATCTGGCCTATTTAGTTTTGTTTCCAGTTTCTCCAAATTTCTTACAACATCCACAGCTATTTCTTGGGCTGTCTTCAGACTTTCATTTTCTTCTGACTTTCACTGCTGTTATAGAGATCACCCCCCAAGTTCCCTATTGTATCCCATCCTGCATTAGTTAAGTAAACTCTGTGGTCAAAAAACTGACAGATAAAGGAAAGTGTGTGGAATTTCTATGGCACATGTTCCATCCTCCATTTCCTGAATGCAACCAGTCACCTAAATATGCAAGAGCCTTTCTGTCAGAGGCAGAGCAAAGGTAAATAAACCAAAGATAAGAAGGCTTTTCAGAAACAGAGATTGCAGCATGAAGGCAGGATGAGACTTTAAGGCACTTCATACAAGTAGCAGAAGTGATTAATTTCAGCCCTTGTCCTCTCCAACCCCAGAATTCCCACCATGGTCCTTATCCCCTTTCCTTTGAACCTGAAGGGTGGGGGACATCTGACTTCCTGTTGCCAGCACTGGTGCAGCATAACAACAGATCAGTGGGTCTTAAATGTAGTATCCAAAGGGTACAAACTACAGTTCTTCACAAAACCAAGATGTATGCCCCTGTGTCAAACATAAGAAAAAATTTTGTGCCACCATTTCTAGTGGAGATGATGGATTAGGAGTACCATAGAGCAGGTTCCCACATGTCTAGAAGGAAAAGGGTTCTACTCAAAATAGATGTTCATCGTTTTTCACTGTTGCAGTCCTAACCAATGAGTTATCTGGCTCCCGGTAGCCCTCGATCGGCCAGAATACCAAAGGTAAGTAAATATGACATTGGCTGTAGTCTGTTGTAAAGGACGTCAGTACGTCTGATACAAAAGGAGGCAGCCGATGTCACTTCTTCAGTCTTCCTTGCCATGGAGCCCGAAGCAGAAGCATTTTTGCACGAGTGCCGGTCGGCAGTTTTCCTTTTTGGTTTCCCACTACAAAGTTGAAGTCGACTACAGCTAAGTACTCCGTTGGGGATCCTCTTTTCTTGTCTTAACAAATGTCAGAAAAAGTCAATAATTGTCTTACCTGTGGAATGCAGATTCCCCGTAGAGATTTTCATTCCTATTCTATTATTTCTTTAGGCCTTGACCACGACGTTCCTAATTTTTATCGCTGTGCTTCCTTTAACCCGCGTACTATTCTTCGTCTGGCTAAGTTTTTAGCTAAGCGTTTTGGAGTATGGCCTGAGTTTGTCGGTAGGGCGTCCGCTGGTCTTCAGGCTTCGGATATCCCTAAGAAGCGTAAGGACAAGGACCATAACAGGCTTCAGAAGATGTTAAGTTGGTCGTCAGTTCTGCGGTAGACAGTGAGGTGCCTTTGCAGCCCCTACAGTCTGTGGATTTTCAACTGCAGGCCTTGGTTGAGACCATTTCAGGGTCCCTTGGGCCTCCGGCTTCCATTTTGTCTTCTGACCTTCCACCATTTGCCTCTTCAGCTAGATCCAGAGCCCCTAGGCTGGCTCCGGTGTCCAAGGCCTCTGTTCTTTGTTCGAACAGCAAGCTCATACCAACAACCTCTGCCACTACTTCGGTGGTTGCCAGGCCTCCTGAGTCCTTCAGACTTGCAGGTAAATCTTCCAGTCGTAAGCCTGTGAAGAAACAGGCTACAGTTTCCTCTCGTTCCCCTCAATCTCAAATGGTTAAAATGGCTGATGACCTTTTGACTCTTATTAGGGGTTCACAGCCTCCTCCTTCAAAAAGGGGTAGGGATGTCTCTCCACAGGCTTTGTCTTATTCTGGTTTTGATACTTATAGCATTTCTGCTGATGAAGAGGAAGTTTCTCAGGTTTTTTTCTCCTTTTGATGATTCGGATGCAGAGGAATCCATTCCTTCTGTTTCTCCTCCAGAGGATTTCTCTTTTGGTGATACTTTGAATACTCTCAGGGAGCATTTTAAATGGGAAAGTCAGGATTATCCCCAATATAAGAAAAGGATCAGGCAGTTTTTGGATTTGCCTCAGCATAAACCTCTGGCTATTCCTCCAGTGTTGGAAGTGGTTGATGTTTTTCTGTAAAATTCCTTGACACCAAATTCAGTTCCTCCTGCACCCAGGAAACCTGACAGGTACTATAGAGTCCCTGATTCTTATTTGTTTCTTTTTAGGAATTCGCTAGCTGACCCAGAGGTTATTTCTCAAGGGCCTAAAGGCCACTGTTACCAAGAATCCTGTTCCTTCTGACAGGAAATCTAGGAACCTAGATAGGTGGGGTAAAAAAGTTTATACCTGTGCCACTCTTGCTATTAGGTCTACTAATTGCCTTTTTCATATGCTTAAGTATCAGCAGCACACCTTGGAGACTATTTAAGTCAAAGATTGCAAGTGTGTCTCTTTTGGCAGATAGTAAGGGTATGCAAGATTTGCTGAATTCTGCCAGTCTTGTCAATAAACATTCTTTACATTGTGGTTTTGACATTCTAAAAGCCTCCTGCAGGGCTACATCTACTGGATCTGTTCTCGGAAGGCATGCTTGACTCAGGGAGCAGCCCCTTCCAGAGCCTGTCAAGTCTAAGCTTTTGGATGTACCTTTATGTAAGGACAGTCTTTTTGGCAGCAAAGCAGAGGAAGTGCTCAAAAAGATGGAGGATAATGCCAAGTCTATGCAAACAGAGACTTTCTGCAAGTTCATCCTCCTCATTTCAGCAGGAATTGCCCTTCTAAGAGTTGAATGTTTCCTGATACCAGCAGACAGAATCGCTCTAGGACTAGAGGTTACAAATCTTCTAGGGGGCAGGGGGCTACCCCTCAAAGGTCTAAGCGTTGGCATGCTTCCACTTCCAAGGCGAGCAGTTCTAAGCCTATATTTCAGTCCAAACATTCTCCATGACTCTGTCCAACTTCTGCCTGTTCCTGCTTGCCCGGAGAATCCTT
The DNA here is from genome assembly GCF_019279795.1 of Protopterus annectens. Lineage (NCBI taxonomy): Eukaryota > Metazoa > Chordata > Ceratodontiformes > Protopteridae > Protopterus > Protopterus annectens. Next base: position 678,159,870 of record NC_056745.1, on the reverse strand, counting down.
TAGGGGGAAGGTTGTTTTTTTTTTGTAAATGTTTGGGCCACCATAATAGACGACAAATGGGTACTCAGAACTGTATCCCTAGGTCACATGTTTTCTTTCCAGTACCCAAAGGATTCCGGGATGCTCCTCCAAACCAAAGGGCAGAAGTTGAAAAGCAAATTTTGTCTCTGTTACATCTGGGGGTAATAGAATCAGTTCCTGCTCAGCAGGTAGACCAGGGCTTCTATTCCAGCCTTTTCGTAGTTCCAAAAAAAGAAGGCACCTGGCGTCCTATCCTAGCTCAATCCATTCTGAACTCTTTCTTGGTAATTCCAAAGTTCTAAATGCTCACTCTGCATCAGTTGCTACCAGTGTTAGACAAGGACTCCTGAATAGTAACTTTGGATCTCAAAGAAGCTTATCTGCACATCCCTATCAGGGAAAGTTGCAGGCAATACCTTCGTTTCAGAGTGGGCAAGCAGCATTATCAATTCTCTGTGCTGCCCTTTGGCTTATCTACTGCTCCCAGAGTTTCACGAAGTGTCTAGGTCCAGTCGTTGCTTTTTGCAGGCAGAAGAAAATTCAGATTTGTCCATACTTGGACGATTTGTCTAATTCAAGCAAATTCTCAAGAACAGCAGTTAAAGGATCTGGAATTTGTAAAGACTCTTCTCTGGGTTATACACTCAATGTGGAAAAATCAAAAATGGTGCCATCCAAGGAGGTAACATTCCTGGAAGCGAGTCTGAACACAGCCGCCCAGATGATATATCTCACCCAGGAGAAGCTGGCAACTCTTTCAGTTTACTTCAAGGATTTGGCAAGCCTGTCCCAGCTCTCTGCAAGGAAATACCTGCAAGCTCTGGGATACATGGCCTCTTGCATTCTCATGATTCCATATGCAAGACTGCATATGAGGAAATTGCAATGGTACCTCAAGAACATTTGGTGTCCGCATACACAGGACCTGGATATGATAATTCCTCTGCTTCCATGCCTGCAGACAGAGTTTCTATGGTGGGCGACAGCCTGTTTAAAAAACAAGGGCATGCCTTTTCGCCCACCTACTGCCATTCAAGTTCTTACCCCGGACACGTCGGACTACACCTGGGGAGCTCACCTGGATGGCAGATGCATACAGGAACATTGGAACGCCCAGCAGATGCACTTGCACATAAACCTAAAGGAGTTGATGGCAGTTCAGCAAGCCTTACTAGCTTTTAAGCATCTTCTTTCTCCAGGTACTCTGCTTGTCAGGACAGACAACACCACAGTCATGTGGTACATCAACAAACAAGGAGGGGACTCATTCTTACCCCCTGTGCAGACAGAGCATGATTCTCTGGTCCATAGCAGCATCCTTGGGCCTGCATCTCCTAGCTCAGTTAATTCCAGGGAGACTCAATGTTTTGGCAGACCAGTTGAGCAAACAGACCCTGGATCCTCATGAGTGGCAACTGAACAGAGCAGTCTTTTACAGCATCATTCAGCGTTGGGGCACTCCTCAGGTAGATCTTTTCTCCTCCCCAGACAACCACCTTGTACCACTTTTTTTGCACCAGACAGCATCACAGCAAGGCCTGGAGAGTGGATGCCCTGTCCATCCCTTGGACGCTTCTGTCAGTTTATGCCTTCCCTCCTCTTCCTCTTCTTCCCAGAGTATTAACAAGGTACATGAATTGCATGCACTTCTGGATGTCCACTCCCCTGAGATTCTCTGTTTATTTGAAACCTGGTTAAAACCTAACACTAAAGACAATGAAGTGTTACCACCTGGGTACAACATACACAGGCTGAATCGTGCTTCAAGGAAGGGGGGTGGGGTAGCTTTACTCTATAAATCTGAGTTGAATGTCACCATAGATGTAATACAACCACCTCAGATTAATAACTCAGAAATTCTTGCCACCAAATTGCAACTTAATAAAAATAAATGCATTAATATCATCTGTATGTACATTCCCCCAGGTAACAATATATCTACATTTGAAGATATCCTGCACTGGCTATCATGTCACTACCCCCAAGAAACCCTACTACTTGGAGACTTTAAAATAGACTGGGGCACATGTTCCTCAGAATCCCCAACCACCCATATTAACCTACATGCATTTACACAAATTATTTCCACCCCTACCGGGATAGGTAAACCCAACCAAAAAGAAAGTATACTTGAATGGGTACTCATAAAGAGTCACCCCCAACTGTACACCTCTGGTACCCTCCTTGATGGCCTAAGCGATCACCTTCTCACATATGTAATTAAGCACAAAACCATTAATTCCCAACAACCCTTACTCAGAAAGGTTAGAAACAATAAAAACTTTGACCCTGCCAAATTCCAACAAGAACTAAACTCATGTAATTGGTCTATTCTAAAACACCCCCCCTTAGAGGAAGCAGTAGCATACTTTTAACAACAAATTCCTTGAGATCCTTGATTTGCATGTACCTGTTCGTTCAAAGAGAACCAAGGCAAAAACTGCGCCATGGCTTTCTAAAGAGTCTAAACTCAAAATTACCCTTAGAAACAAAGCATGGGCTTTATGGCATTCTTCTAAAGACCCTCAAGATCACATTAAATACAGGCAATCCAGGAACGAAACCAAAAAATCAATTTTGTAAGACAAAAAACAATACTACTGTAATTTACAGACAGTAAATCAAAATAACCCTCATGTTTTGGGCAGGTTTAAATAATCTACTACATCCTGGACAAACTTCAACCCCAATCCCTGCAGCAACTACTGATAAAACCCCTGAAGATGTTTCTGATAGTTTTAACCAATTCTTTACTGAGACAATTCAAGCCCTAGCTAGTCAACTACCTCCTAGCTCCCCTGGTCCTGAAAGTAGCACCCCTAGAAACCTACTCGTGTTCAGCTTCCAGCCAGTCGCCACTTCACTTATCCTTACCTTGATCAAAAAATTAAAACCCACTACACTTTCTGCTGATCAGCTTCCTGCCGCGTACCTACAAAAATCAGCTGATGCTATTGCTTACCCCGTCTCAATACTAATCAATCGAACCGTAGTAGAAGCTAAAATTCCCACCATCTGGAAAATATCCTGTGTAATCCCACTTCACAAAGGAGAAAGCTCTACTGAATTCTCCAATTATAGGCCAATAGCTATACTCTCTCCACTTGCAAAAATTATGGAAAAATGTATTCATAGACAACTCATGCACCATCTAATCCAGAATCACCTTATGGCAGACACTCAGCATGGCTTCCGTCCTCATCACAGCACTACTTCAGCCCTCCTAGCCTTTACCAACACCATAAACCAGAATCGCAACAATAATTGTAAATCCTCAGCCCTCTTTTTGGATCTTTCCAAGGCATTCGATATGGTTGATCACCAACTTTTAATCCACACCCTGCAAACATTCTGTCTAGATACTGGAGCCCTTCAATGGTTTCAATCCTACCTGAATGGTCGACAGCAGGCTATCCTCTGGCAGACCAAACTCTCTAACCTTCTACCTAACACCCTTGGAGTACCACAAGGCTCTATACTAGGGCCCTTGCTGTTCTCCATCTTCATTAACGACCTTTATACTGTCATCCCAAAAGTCAGCTGTATCCAATATGCTGGTGACTCTACTCTGATTTGCTCAGCCACATCTCCAGTAGAGTTGGTCAGCTACCCAGGCCACCTTTAATACAATAGAAAACTGGCTTTCTGAGCATCGTCTGATCCTAAATCCAAAAAAAACCTAAAATGCTGTTATTTTCACCAACACATAGGTCTACCACTTTCACCTTTACCATAAAATCAAATGATGGCACAATAATCTCCCCTGACTCCTCTACAAAACTATTAGGTGTCATCATAGACAATAATCTAAAATTTGACCTACATGTTAACCAAACTATCAAAACCATCAATAAATCTAGGGTCACTTTACAGAATAAAAGCCTTCCTAACCCCTCCAGCTAAAATTGCCATAGCTCGCTCTCACCTTCTTTCAACCCTTCTGTATGCATCCCCTTTACTCTCAAATTTAAACAAGACTGTCTTTAAACTCTCAATTTGGTACAACCACATTGCCAGGTTTGCCACTGGGCTGCCTTTTAGGACACATCATTGCATCAGTCTAAATCAGCTTGGGTGGTTTGAACTACCCAGCCTAATCCAGTATAACCAACTGATTATGGCCTATAAAATCCTCTATAATCCGGACAATACTCCTGCACTTAAAAATATTATCACCCCCTATAAGAATCCTAGACCGCTTCGATCCTCTAACAAACTACTAATTCAGACTAGCAAAATTAATAACACAGCCGGTGATTCTCTCTTTGCAAACTCTGTAAGTAGATCCTGGAACTCTCTTCCAGCTGATATTACCTTACTTTCCACCTTAGGTCAATTTAAAACTAGACTCAAACAACATTTGTCACTTAACTGGCTATGTCAGTGTATCAAGCCTGGCTAACTTTCTCTAGCATGTGTAAAAATCGGTTAACCAGTTTACTGTGTAATTTAATTTAATCCTGACTTGCGCTCAGGATTAACTGTAACCTGTGGAACTTGTTTAACTTGCTTACTTGTGTAATCTCAGTAAATAGACTGTTTGTAATATGTAATGCTGGTTTTATGTAATGCTTTATCTGCTTACCCTTGGAGCTTTTCTCCCCGGGCCTCCACTGAAAATGGACATGCATCCAGTCGGACTATCCCGGTCAACAAATGTAAAATAAAATAAATAATAAAATAAATAAATATTATTGAAGATAAGGGACAAAAGACCAGGGACAATTATCATAGCTCCAGACTAGCCCAGACAGCATTGGTATCCACTGCTTCACAGTCTCTCCCAATTTCCTCCTTGGCGTCTTCCTCTGAAACCAGATCTTTTGGTTCAGGAAGGGGGAGACATTCTACATCCTTATCTTCAGTCTCTCCATTTGGCAGCATGGCTCATTGTATGAATCAATCCATTTATTCTTCCCTTTCCCAGCTGGTGGTTAATGTACTTCAGGAGGCCTAGCACTAGGAAGTCCTACGCTACAAATGGGAAAGATTCTCTCATTGGATGCAGGCTAGAGGAGAAACTTCTTCTCAGCCTACTCTTTCTCTGATCCCGGAATAATTGGCTGATTTGCTTCAGGGTGGTCTTTCATTTTCCTCTATCAAGATCCATGCTTCAGCCATGTCTGCTCATTGTTGTTTTGAGCAACCCATTTTCTCTCATCCCCTGATGAAAATATTTCTCAGAGGTGCTTGCAACTTCAAACCTCCCAGAAGGGCACCTCCTCCAGCTTGGGATCGGATCTTAATTTTGTTCTAGAGAAACTCCTCCTTTTGAGCCAGCTGCCACTGCAGATTTAAAGTTTCTCTTTTGGAAGACTGCCTTCCTTTTGGCTATAACTTCAGAAAGGTGGGTTTCAGAGCTGCAAGCTTTGATGGCTTATTTTCCATGCAGATCGTATCTCTCTGAGAACCAGTCCCTCTTTTATGCCTAAGGTGGTTTCTAACCTGACTCTTAATCAGTCCATACACCTTCCTACTTTCTTTCCTAATCCCCGAAATAGAGGTGAAAGGATCCTGCATTCTCTTGATGTGCACAGACAGCTCAGGTTTTACTTAGACAGGACTAAAGACCTTTGGAAATCAGCACAGTTATTGGTCAGTTTTGCCCCTGGAGCTCAGGGCAAAGCTATTTCTAAGCAAACCATTTCTAAGTGGATTGCACATTGTATTATTTTCTGTTATTCCTTTCATGGCAAGGTTCCTCCTCAAGGGGTTATGACCCACTCCACAAGAGCAGCTTACAATTCTGCAGCCTTTTTAAGGGGTGTCCCTACTAAAGACATTTTATAGGCTGCCACATGTCTTCTGTTTACACCTTCACATAGCATTATAATTTGCCTTTGTTTTCTAGAGCCAGGGCAGGGTTTGCCACTGCTGTTCTGCATGGCATTCTCTCCAATCCTTGATTCTGTTGGTGCCTCCTTTTTCTCTGGGCTTTGGTAATCAACCCATTGGTTAGGACTGCAAGAGTGAAACATGATGAACATAGTACAGTTGTGTACACTTACCATAAATGTAGATGTTCGAGTGTATTCACTGTTGCAATCCTGGTTTCCCTCCCTCCTTCCCCCTTTTTGGTCCTTTCCTGTTCTCCTTTCCTAAGGTACAGGCTGAATCTGGTTTTATTTGCCAAAGTTTCTTTTGGCTTAAGCCTTGTTTTCTGGGGACTCCTGACTGTTATGGCAAGAAAGACTGAGGAAGTGACGTCGGCTGCCTACTTTTGTATCAGACGTACTGATGTCCTTTACAACCAATGTCATATTTACTTACTTTTGGTATTCTGGCCGATCGAGGGCTACCGGGAGCCGGATAACCCATTGGTTAGGACTGCAACAGTGAATACACTCAAACATCTACATTTATGGTAAGTGTACACAACTGTACTTTCCTAGCACCGAGTCAGGTCCATGGCATAGGGAGATAAAGCAATATGAATTTAAATAGTGATTCCAGCACCTGTAGGAGCTGGTGGATAGGAGGCAAGTGCCATTACTGTCTCATCTGTAATGGAGAGGGGAGGTGGCTTTGACTTGCTACATGGGTGACACCTAATAAGAGTTATAAGGGTTCCACCCCATGGAGTATGAGCCTAGAGGAGCCCAATGCTGCCATATCAAAGTCGCACATTGAGCCATTGGTAATTGTGTGTGGAGGCACATTTCCCCTCAGAGGGCAGCATGTAACGAAGCTTGGAATAGCCACATTGGAGGGGAGCTTCATGTGGCAAGACAGCAGGCCACCAGCAAGCTAGCCTTCTCCCTACCTCGTATCTCTCTGCTCAGAGTGGATGAGTTGATTGGGATTACAAAGTAGGAGTGAATGGGATGTAGGGTTTTCTCCTAGGTAGGGGATTTCTCCAGACAGCTAAGAAAATAGTGCTCCAGAGCTTTGCCACAGGAATGGCTGGGCAGTGGATGCCTTCTCCGTCGAGAAGTTTAATTCTGTGTATACATTCCTTTGCTGCCAAGGGATACTAAGACAGTTAGGGTGGAGAAGCTAGAAATGATACTGATTGCCTCCATGATTCCCAGGCAACCCTGGTTCTCCCACCTACTTTGGCTGACCAGAGAGAATCACTACATGCTGCCACAGCATATGATGCTCCAGATGCAGTGTGGGGATCCCTTACACACCCCAAACTGCTCATCTTCTAGCTTGCAGGGTGGGGGATATGACTCTTATTCCCTTTGGACATCTTTATCCTAAGGACATGCTAGAAACTGTGAAGGTGTCTGGAAAGCCAAATACAAGGAGATCTCTTCTAGCTAAATGGGAAAGAAGCCTATGTACTGTATAGATGAATGTACCTACATTTCTTCAATATTTTTCTGAGCTTAGCTTACAGTTCTGTGGAAATATACTTTTATTCAGTTTCTGCCTGGCAGCCTTTAGACTCCACTGACATCCAGACCACATGTTAAGCAATTTCTGAAGGTTATCTGCAACTTAAATTTCTTAGGTGCGTATTGGTTCAGTTTTATGTTGGAAAAACTGACCTTGGCATCTTTTGTGTGAGCAACTATGTTTTTTTTCGCCCTGTAAGGTGGTTTTTCAAATAGCAATCACTTCAACCAGGAGTGTCTCCAAACTTTATTACTTGATATACAAACCATATTTCCTTTTCTTTCACAGTGTTAGTCTGAACTATAACCTATAGTTCATGTCTGAAGTCATAACAGAAGTGGCCGCCCATGAACCAGGCTATCCAGCTGCCAGTCCTATTTACAAACCCTCAGAATAAAGGAGAAAATACCCTGCATTCTCTGGATGTTCATAGGGAACTTGGATAGTACTTAGACCAGGCTAATGACTTCGAAGTCAGATCAACTGTATGTGGCCTTTGCTGAGAATAAGTAAGGACTTGTGGTCAAAAAGCAAGCTATTTTGAAATGGATAGTCCATTGCATTGTTTTCTTTTTTCAAAAACCATGATAAACTTTTGCAAGAAAGAATCTAATTACACTGCACCAGGCCACAGCTATAACTACTGCTTCTCCAAAACTGGTAAGTGCTCAGGATATATTGGAAATAGACAGCTAGTCCAAAGAGTCTCCAAACATTACAATCAAGATCTAATTCTGAGGCAAGAGCAGGGTTGTTTCAGTTGTGAAAGGCATGCTGCCCTTTTGTATCAGTCATCCCCCCCCTTGATTATTTTTGAGTCAGCATTAGGAATCTTTCCTGTTGTGAAGGATGAATAGGAGAAGCATTTGGAACATATCACAGTTGTTACCAATTTACCATAATTGCAGTCCTACATCTTCCCTACTACTACTATCTGTATAACTGGGTTCCAGGATGGGTACCCATCACTCTTTCCATCTCTTTAATGAGTCCAAATCCAAGTAACATCCTTGTCTCACCCATTGCGTTTTTGTTGCTCTGGTCCTTTAGGAAGGGTAGGAGTCTTAGACCTTTGCCAGACCCTTTTGGTTTTAATAGCTTGACATCTTGACTGACTGGAAAATTATAGACTTCATCTCCTCTTTGAGAAGGAACAAAATATGGTGCACTTGGCATCATCTTTTCACTAGGTATGCGAGGACATCAGAGATGAAGGGGACATCGTCCTTACTGAAGAGGAAAGATGCTCTGCTGAGGATGTCTGGCTAGATGTCAGACCTCAACCTGCAAGGAGTTCCCTGATATGATTACAATAGTGACCACACTCTAGCATCTTCAAATATAATAGTTTGGTACCATTGTTGCACTGCATCCTGCTTAATTAAAAACCTTCTCCTCATATTACATCTCAAATCAACTCACGCAATGAAGTCTGTATTAGGTTTCTGAGTAATCAAAGACCTGTACTTTTTCATCTCCTTTACTGCTGCAAAACAAGTGATACAACCACCACCCTCCCAGAGATCTAAACATTTGGCACCACCTTAATACCTGCTGGTGCAGTAGGTACTTAAAGCATATCCTACACCTCTGGAACACCCTCCTTTTGTACATTAGAAAAGTAATTCCTTAGTAATCTTCAAATCCAGAATGACAACACCTGTCATATATGGCAGCAGTTTGTTTAGTGGATGAACTAACAGACTCTTATCACTGTTGGGTGATGCAGCTAAGCTTAGTATCTACTTATGAACCTACAGCTGCATTTACAGGAGCTGTTATCGTAAATCTTCTGGGTCCAGCCAAAAGATACACTTTGATGCTGTGCAAGGCATTAAAAAAGGTGTAATCTGAGCAAAAGTTGCATGCACAGCAGTTCTTTAACAGCAAATCTCTGAGAGACTTGTTGGTAAAAAGCCATGGTATACAATTTTGTTCTACTACTACTCAAATTTTGGCAAAGGATGTTTGCTTATAACCCCTTTTTACTTTTAACCAGCAGTCATCTGCATTTATTAGTCAGTATTGAAATCTCCACTGTTTTGAAAGTTGTATTTTCAAGATTGAAACTGTAGTAAAGAGCTCTGCAGATGTGGTCTATCTCACATTTGTGTAGGTTGTCAATGCATGATGACAGGACGCACGTTATACATTAGTCTTTTTAAGGTCGTAATCTTCGAGCAGCATGTTTTATATTTTTGATCTAGTGACCGATAAACTAGTTTATTAGTATTTCAGTTTCCTGCATAAATGCATAAAGAATGCTTTGTTAGTCTTAGCAGGAGCATGATTATCCATAGCTGATGAAATCTTTGCTTTTCAAATTTGGGCAGGGTGATAAAGCCATGCATTAAAAAAAAGAAAATCGGAGGATATGGTATGCACAGTTATAGTTTTTTTTATTTTTTTTGGCCTGGTTTCTAGGTGGTCTCAAACTTATGCCCTAATAGCCTTTTACAAGGGTGAGTGACAGTAACACATTTTGAAGTTTTCTGTTGCTATATACTTGCTGTGTAATATTTTGTAATATTTTAGTATTCTTCCAAGTAAAGATTCCAAATTTTGGAAATTACTATGTAGAAACTCGGTCTAGACTCCTTTTCTTTTTTTTATTAGGAAAGTTGTTTAGAAGAACTTCCACATGCAACCTAAGCTGACTTCCAACCGTACCCCAAATGTATTGATTTGCCATCAATAAACTCCACTGTGCAGCTAGTGCTTACTCAGTGATGGTTCCAAACACTAGGAATTCCTAGCTACTAATGCAAAGACTATTGAATCCTACCAGAAATTCAGAAAACAGCATAATACCTGTTTAAAAGTGTTTAGAAAATAATGCAAAACTAGGGCTTCTTCTCAAAGTGCGTTTCTTTTTTACAATTATGTTAAAGCTACTCTATTGTCCAAAGGAATGACCATTTAAATTCTCAACCAGATTCTTCCTTCTCTCCCTACTCTCTCTTTGGATTCTCCTTCCATTCTGGCTAACCAGCATCACTCCACACCCTCCCCCCTTTCCCTCATCTTATCCGCTGTCCCTATATCTAAGTTAAAGTCCACTAAATTCCAGTTTTTCTATAGATTATGAATTCTTTATCATAAATTCAAAATGTGCTTACTCGTATAAATCTTAAAACTTTATGTACAGGTCTCTAATTAACTTGCTTCTTAAACTGAAATGCAATTCTGCAACTGGTGAAGTGTTGGTTTTAGCTGCTATCGCAGGCCATTTTAAGTCTAGCCAGTTTCCCTTTTGGTGCTTGAATTTCCCTATCCCATTTGGTGTTAAATTGGCCTTACTCCATCCCATGGTCGATTAATTATGTATTACCCCTAATGAGAATAACTGGGATCATACCGTAGATAACTTGAGCGGGGGACACATGCATAGGATAAAGCATTTAGGAGCTGCCTGTGTCTATTTGTACTACCAGGGGGCAGTCCTGGGGTAAATTTTCTGTTACCCATCCATAGATCCAAGTTGTGTTTGGATATGGACAAGGATGAGCTTTGTTTTACATGGACAGGGAGTCTGTTCAGAGCAGATGTATCCTCTGTAAGATGCATCTGTCCCTCCAAACCATTCTGTTGATGCTGCAAAAGAGGTTTAGATCCCTGCACTGAGTGTTTCTGATGCAATCTGATTTGCTAATGTGCAGTAAATACATCAGTATTGGGTTACAGGATGCCAGAGACAGGTCACCTCATAACAGTATTATTTATTATTGTCACCTCATAACAGTTTTATTATTATTAAGTTATGCATTGCTTCTCTTTATAACTGAGCTGAGCTTGTAAAGTTTAATGGAGGTCACTTTGCCTCACTTATCACAGAAAATCAGTAGATGAATCTGTTCCATTGTTTCTCTCATGTGTGCTATTTTTAAATGCACTGTGGACCTTGTTAAATGTATTTCTTGTACATTAGTAGGGCATTTGTTTTCAAGCAGAATTGAGACATGGCTTTAAGCTAAAAAGCAGGTCCTTTAAAAGAAGTGCTTAGAATACACAAAGAAACATACAGTTCCTGTAGACTACTAGATTAGTTCATATTTTCCATCCCCTCTGTTTTCTTTAAGAATATCTGGACTTTCTTGATCCAAGTCAGGTGACTTTAGACTGCAGAATTCAGTGCTGTTTTCTGTTAAACGCCCGTCCAAAATGAGTAAAGTTGATCAGTCACGTAATGGGCAAGAACCAAGAATTTGAATGTTTGTTCACATACCTACATGTATTTAGTTCTATATGCAAATATAAGATTTCTATTACCCTACTATTAACTGGGAAAACTACTTGAGTACAAACTCCCAGGCTCAGCGCTTCCTGGAATTTATCAACTCAAATACCCTGGATTAGCTGGTAAACTCCCCTACCAGAGGCCACAACATATTGGACCTGGTCATCACCAACATGGGCGACAGGTGCTCCGTACCGGAGGTCAACCCATCACTGGTTAAGATCAGACCATAAACTAATCACCCTGGATGTCCACACCCCACCACCACCCCCAACCAAGGAAACCACAGTGAAAAACTTTTCTAAAGCAAACTTCACCTTACTTAAGGCAGAAGTGGTAAGTTTCACAGCCCCCACGCTAAAGGATAACACTGCCCAAGATGCAGAATCCTTTACAATTGCACTCTATGAGCACCTACAAGGATGCATGGATCGTGCCATCCCTAGCAAAACCAAGACTCACTCCCCTAAGAGAAGGAAACCAGTCTGGTAGACCCCTGCCATAAACAGTTTATACAACAAAAGGAGGAAACTAGTTCAGAAAAAAAGCAAATCCCAAGAAGGAAAGACATGCCTGATCAGTATCAGTAAGAAACTAAGGTCCCTCATAAAATCATCCAAGGCTAACTTCGAAAGAAAAATAGCCAAGGATTCAAAAGATAACCACAAAGCCTTCTTTAGCTATGTCATGAATCTAAGTGGCAACTCGCAGATATGCTCTGAGATAGTGCAAAATAGCACAAAATATACTGAACCTACTGAAATTGCCAGCATACTGGCAGATAGATTCAGTGCAAACTTCACCTCCCTCTCACTTTCAAAAGGGCCCACAACAATATCGGAAAAGTGTAGTGTCCCGGAAGTCACAGAAGCACAGGTGAAAAAACGTTCAAAAGCCAAAAACACAGCATCAGTGGGGCCAGATGGTGTCCCAGGCTGCGTCTTGCACGAACTAACCCCCTACCTAAACACGCTGTTCAACCTCAGCCTCTCCACAGGCTACATGCCCATAGAATGGCGCACAGCAATGGTTATTCCGCTCCACAAAGGAGGGGCCACAACTGACCCTGGTAACTATTGCCCCATAAGCCTGACTAGCGTGGTCTGCAAGGCTATGGAGCGCATCATCATGGAACTCATTGACAAACACATTGGGAACCTCCAAACACTTGACCCGACTCATGCCTACTAAACCTGGATGACGTCTTTGAGACAGTTACCAAGGCCATAGACGAGGGAAAGGTGGTTCACACAGCCTACCTTGATCTCGCCAAGGCAATCGACACCATTCCTCACTTGGGTATTATAGAAAAACTCACCAGCCTGAACATAAACCCCTACATCACAAGATGGGTTGCCAACTGGCTTACAGACAGAACTCACATGGTAAGAATAGCTGGTTCTAGGCCTGACTCTAAACCAGTCACAAGTGGTGTCCCGCAAGGCTCGGTTCTGGGACCCCTACTGTTCAGCATATATTTCTCAGAAGTACAGGCAAACACAGGAGGACTTTGGCTAACCAAGTTCACCGATGACTGCAAACTGGGAGCCATAATTGACTCTCTGGCTGACACGGACATCCTCCAAAAGGCCTTACTGAGACGGACACCTGGTGTCAAAGTCATGGCCTCAAGCTAAATGACAAAAAATGCATAGTCATCCCATTTGGGAAAAACAAAACACCCACGAATTACCACATAGGTGGCAGCCCCCTTAATACAGAAGAGGTAATAAGAGATCTGGGGACCCAGGTAGATAGTAATCTCTCCTTTGACAATCATATTGCCAAAGTAGTTAGGAAATCCTTCTATGTGGCCCATCTAATTACTAAGGGGTTCGCATCTAGAAATAAAGAGGTTATAATGCCCCTCTACTCGTCACTCATCAGACCCATCATAGAGTACAATGCCCCATTTGGGATGTACCTCACAAGACACTTCCAACAGCTTGAAAGACCACAAAAGCACCTCACCAAGAGGAATACTGGCTTCAGACATTTGTCCTATGCAGCCCGACTGAAAATACTCCAGCTGTACTCCGTGCCATATTGCTTACTCAGAGGTGATCTCTGCCTGACTTACAAAGCCATGTCCAACTCAGAATTGATGGACATGCTCCACCTAAATGCCCTCGGGCAGATAGCCTAGTACCTACCTATGAACCTATTAAGGACAATATTGTTAATTATGTACACATTTTATTTTAAAGCTTGGCTAGTTTGTATAATATATGTAGAAGGCTGGATGCTAAGATTGGAGCATTAATAGGTAATTCACCATTATCTGTGAAATATTACATGTTTGCTATTGCTTATACTTTCCATAAAATGGTGGTACTCCTGTATGACACATCTGTACTCCTTGGCTGAGCCTGAAAATGTTTCAAAAGGATCAGTCGTACCTCGGTTAACAAATGTAAGTATATGTCACCATTTTGTTATATGGCAGAGATTTAGTGCTTTAAATATACTTTGTGGGACTTTGACTAAATAGGTTTTGAGAACCTGAGCATACATTCTTGAAAGCATGCATGATTGTCACCATGGTGCATAGATGTCAATCTTCCATCTCCAAAATGTAAAAAACTACCACTCATAACATGGATGAAATTGACAAAATGTGGAGTACTTTACTAATGGCTTGCATCTTCTACTAGGAAGCTCCCAGTCTGGTTAAAATGTTACTTTGTACATACAGAAGTTACTTTGAATTAATATGATTCAGTATTAATTACCATTTATATCAGTTAAATTATTGCTACTGAAAGTGGGACAGACCCTTTGAATGCGACACTGTAAGGAGCATGAACTTCAACTCCAAAATGAGGAACGTTCCTCATAATGAAGTACACTTGAAAAGTAAAACCTGGTATGGTAGGTATTATTGGATAAACCTGTACACCTGTATCTACACACAGGATTTCTGCATATTGCTCCTCTTGTACCATTTTTTCAGCAGTTGTTTGTAATTCCCCAGATTACCACTTCAGTGATTCTCACATATGTTCATTAAGTTAAGTGCAGTGCATCAGACCAAGCTCTGTTGACTGTATACCTGTTCAGTGAGTTTTTCAGAACTGGGCCATAAGCACTTTGTAACTTTCTTAAAGGTAAATGTTATGATATATGTAATGCAATCCTTTCTTCTCCCTGTGTTTAGATTTGTGAAGGAAAAGCGACCAACAATTTCTCCAAATTTCAACTTTCTTGGCCAGCTCCTTGATTTTGAAAAGGGGATAAAAAGTGAAACAGGGCAGTCTGGACAAGTCACAAAGCTGAAGCTGCTACACCTGGATAAAGCTGTAGAACATGAGTCTGTCCAGGATGATGATCACTGCAACTTTATAACTTGTCTACCCTGTACCACCATCTCTACCTCAGAAACTGTGGATCAGAGTATTGCAGCAGAGCCAGCTACTGTGTCAAATGCACTTTTAGATACTCCAGCTTTCAACAATGAAGAGGAGTGTCTCCTGGTACAGGACTTGAGTGGTCTCCATGTTTCTTCAGAAAAGCTTGAAGACAATAACAGACTAAAGCGCTCATTTTCTTTGGATATAAAATCTATGACATCAAGTAGTAATGTGACTGGGACATTACATTTTGCTTCTGCAGAGGAAACTTTGGACTATTTTAGAGCTTCTGGTGCTGACAGCACAAAAGTTTGTCAATTCTCACCTGTAGAAGAAGTTTCAGAACAGACTCCAGAGACGAGCCCTGACAGAGAAGAAGCTGTTGTGTCTGAAAGTAAAACAAGCTCATGGCAGTCGCATAGTCAAAGTAAACCAGAGAAAATGGGTAGATCCACCACTACGCTACGATCCTTCATGCACCCACTTCACCGGAGTGGAAGCATGGAAGATACCTGTAGAAACAGTTTTCTCTTTGGGCTGTCTACTAGCCAGCAACATCTGGCACGATCTGCTGTAGGAGTGGGACTCAAGGGGTGGCATTCGGACATTCTTATGCCTCAGACATCAGGTGCTTCTTTAGCTAACAGCTGGTATTTTGCCACAGATTCATCACATTTCTATTCGACTTCTGCGATTTTTGGAGGTAGCACATATTCTGCTTATAGCTGTGGCCAGCTTTCTACAGGATGTGATCAAGCCTCTGCTGTGCGCAGGAGGCAAAAGCACAATGACCGTGGTGATTCAAGGCGTAGCTGGCATGAAGAAAGCTCCTTTGAGAAGCAGTTCAAAAGGAGAAGCTGTCAAATGGAGTTTGAAGAAAGTTTGTCAGACAGCAGGTCCCGAGAGGACCTAGGGAAGATTGGAAGCCAGTCTAGTTTTTCTGGTAGCATGGAAATTATTGAAGTATCCTAAACATATGTTAATTGGTTTCATCTTCCTTGTAAATGATTTCCCTGCAAATCTGAAATTTTAAGAGTTTTTTTCAGAACTCTTCGAACTTTAACAGTAACTATTTATGCAAATTAATGCCTGCACTGGTGAGAGAATAGTGATGGGTTTTAATTAGGAGGACAAGGAGTCTTCCACAAGAGTTCGCACTCATTCTGAAGTAGTCGTATGCAGCAAATTGCACATAAATAATATTTTGAGAAGGAAAGCTTTCTTTGTAGGAGAAAAAAAATCTGTTCTCATTTAGTTAGATTGCCAAGTCATGAATTTCATAAAAAAATCACCTACCCATATAATTAATCAATGCACCTTGCCGTGAGACTGAGCCAGAATTTGCGTTTAGATACTCTCTGAGAGAGGGGGGGGACTGGTGGAGCAGCCAGTAATGTGGCACATAGTCATAACTAGATGGTCCTAAATCTGCCTGATTAGTACTCTAGTGTAAATAGTGATGTAATTATCTTGATATATAATTAGATGATTTGTCAGAGTTGCTTACAGCAAATACAGTACCTCAGTGCATTAAACCTAGGGTTGGATGGTTGATGCATTGTGGTAACCCTAGTACGGTTAGGTAATGTGAATGGTAAGTTGACCATTTATTTTAGTTAGCTTATGTTATGTTTGCACCCATTTTCCATAGGTGTTATAAGTAATTGCAACTTAACCAGGTTCTGATTGTAGTATATGGTGGCAGTGACTAGAACTAGTTCAAATAATCATCACTGTATTACATCTGTGCAGCTGACATTTGGGAAGAGAAAAAGGGGGACTTAAACCTGTAATGTTATCAGCTGGCTAGTGAAGGTGATTTATCAAATGACACATGGTAATTAATGAAGCCCAAATGAAAATAAGATACTTTTTTTGAATTTTTTTTTAACTGTATGTAGCCAGTCCATTCAAATCTCAGGTTTTACTGTGGAAAATGCCTTTGTTTATTTGACAAGGTTTAAACAATTTTGTAAAGACTGCAAGGGAGGGACGCTGCTGCTTTGCAAGTGTTTTAAGGATACGTGTCATTTAGTAACAGAGTGACTTAAAATAGATGCTATAAAAAAAATGAGACGCTGGTGAAAACCAAAAGTTTTGTAATTTTATGGTTCCATGCAGATGTGACTGAGATTGTTTCATCTGCAAACATCATGTGTCCAACTTTGTGCATTAGTATTTCTATTTTTAATTGTTCAAACTCC
Source organism: Protopterus annectens (assembly GCF_019279795.1). Taxonomy (NCBI): domain Eukaryota; kingdom Metazoa; phylum Chordata; order Ceratodontiformes; family Protopteridae; genus Protopterus; species Protopterus annectens. Next base: position 678,142,714 of record NC_056745.1, on the reverse strand, counting down.
ATCTATTGGTGGAAGATAAGGCTATATTGGTTCATCAGCTTTTAAAAATTAATTACAAGTAAAATGTTTTGTACTTCGACTGTTTAGAATGGCTACCATGGGCTAAATCTAGGTTCTGAGATACTGTTCCTGTCAGTGGTTTAAAAAAAGTAGGTTTCATCAGCTGCACTTTGAAATGTTTCCAAACTACTGAATTTTGTTGCAGATTTTTTTTCCACTAGCATGATAATTTGTATAAAAATGCAGTCATTTTATTTAGAGGTATGGCTTACTAAAGGGCTTGTGACCTTAAAGTTAACTGGAAAATACCTAAATTCAGATTCCATCCACCAGTAGTAGTAGGTGTGAAACTGAAATCCAGTTGTATTCTTGCTGCAGTTTCATTTACTTTTTGAGCCTTTCTTCATTTTAGGTTGTGTATTAAAACTGACCCCAGTTATGACAGAGCAGTTTTTGATTACCATAAAACCTATTATTGCAAGGCGGTATGAAGGTCTAGTCCAACTTTTCAGATTTTAGCTTTTAATTTATTAATTTAACTAGTTAACTGAACTGGTGCTTCATAGACCTCTTCTTAGGCCACAAGGATAAATGCAGTGTATGCATGTATGTATATATTTGTGTGTTTGTGTCATTACAAAATGGGGAGAGATGCAGATTTTTTTTTTGGGGGGGGGGGGTCCATGCATATATGGAAAGAATAAACAGCTGTACACAGCCAGTGGCCGAAAGTCAGAACTGAACTCTGGACATTGAACCATTGCGCTACACTGCTACAAACAGATTAATATATTGGTTAAAAGAAATAAAACTATGATGGTCTAGGACATTTTCCAGTAACCTATTTAATAAGCAAACACAATGTCCCTAATCTTCCTTCAGAAATTATTTGGGAATATTATTTTCTTGATTGTGAATCTGCATGAATTAGGAAATAAAACTGAAAACAGGATAGAGCGCATTTACCATTCGTCTCTTGTTGAGAGGTTTGAATAAATTGGCCATTGCAGCTTATTTATTAGTGAATAATTCATGTACTTAGTTACACAGAAGGTATGGATAATAGATCATTATCTCTTTTCTTGCAGCATCACTGGATTTGCTTATTAAATGGGACATCATCAAACTAAGCACCTTTCTTCAACCATGTGATCCATAGTAATGAGCCCAGAAACTGTGACTGCTTGTATCTTCAGACTGTTTACATAGTATAGATTTCACTACAGTGCTGACAATTTTGTTCTGTACTCAGTTTCAATATATTTTGTCTGATTCTCTTGCCCTGTCCATTTGTGGTTTATCAACAATGTATTGATACCAAAGAAGAGAAGTTTTTTGTCTTTGTTTTACTGAGAAAAATGTGAGATCACATCTGTTAGTTCTTCTGCAGAGAAACATGTAACCTTTTAGAGATGTGTAAAGCACAGCCTTCATCATCTGCCTTTTCATTCCTAAGCAGGACTGATTCTTTTATAGGTGGTTGACTGCTTTGCTTGTGACCATAGTCATCTTTCTTAATTTGCAATCTGGCAAACATTTTATGTTCAATCCATGTCTACAAGAAGAGCCATTTGTATTTTATTGAGAAACTTAATGAAGATCATATTAGGGATGGTGTAGAGTACTAAACAGGATTAACTGAACATGTTCTCTAGCTATTCATTGGGATGATTTTCAAAGCATCTGTTAATCCTAGTCCCCATTGAGAAAGATTTTGACATTTTATGCCCACAGTCAGAGCCACATGTCTCGTAAAATGTTGAAATAATTTGCAAGAAATGAGCAAAGTAAAAATTACCAGTATCAAAACTCTCTCACTTGCCATCATGTAGAAGGTCGTGGTGCTCACATCACCTTACTACAATCTCCTCGGAGGTAGCATTACTTAAAGAAAAGGCAATATACTTTCTTTTTTTAATCAAAATCAAGTGTTTGCTTCTTTCATCTCTTTGGTGACTTTGGAATGGGAAAGTCGCATTCTGAAAAAGTTGCCTGAATTTCATTGATTCAGACTGTTGTACTTCAAAGAAAAAAAATAAACCACTCACTGAGCACTGTACCAACAGGTCTGTAATTTACTCATGTATATCTGTGTGTGGTTTGTTTCAGTTGTTTGCTCTTGTGTTAGTAGTTTGTCGTAGTTTTTTGACTTGTTAGCTTTATAGGTCATCAGCCTTCAGCTTTTGTTTGACAGTCCAGTGTTAGCAGTGCCCCAGGTTGCACATGTACCTTTAACATCTGAAGATCATAAAAGTGTGATCACTGTACCTACAGCAAAGATCATTGGTATCATTCGCAGCACTTGACAGCACATTGCTGAGTAAGGGGTCCTTCATTCCTTACATGCATCCTTTCAGTAGGAAATTGTCATGGTCCCAGCTACCTTTTTTGTCAGTCCAGTGCATTTCACACCAGAAAGTGAAGAAGTCATCTGTACCAAATTTCCTCTGTGTCAATAAGCATATGCAGCACAAAACTTCACTTGGGGGTGGGGGTAGTGATGGACATGGAGAGATCCTGTCCATTCAGATAATGTAATAAATTACTCTGTTTCCTCATATATAGAGTCTTGAGTCTTGTAATGTGTGCTTATTGTACCAATAGGCTACTGTAGTGCAAGGTACATTTTTTACTTCTCTATGTTTTAACAGTTTATAGCACACATGCACGTGCAGCTTTCATCAACACATCTACCACTCCACTTTTATTTTAATACAATGTTATTTATATATATCTCCCTGAGTTGCCCACTCCTCCATTTATGACATAGTTTACTTGTTCTTATTTTCTTGCCAGTTTTCAGGTCTTCTAATATAAAGGGAAAATGCAGGGTTCCATCACTTGTGGTTGTAGGGATAGTACATACTATTTTCCCCTTGGAGCATATTTAGAAGTTATTTTTCCCCTTTCATCCCTCTGTGTGATGCGTAAGCTTTCAGTGATGCTAATAAGAGGATGCAAAAACAGTTGTTTTTATAGTTTTCCAGTATATTTGATCACATTAATTGGACTGATGACTGTTCTCTTCCTTGGCCACCAAGTAGTAATAGTGTCACCGAAGCATACGTCCACAATTTTTACTAGGCTAAGCGAGTTGACTAATAGTTGCACACTCCTATCCTTGTAACTGCCACACGGTTCTTTCATATGATCGAAACTAAAATCATTGCATCTCAGAATGTCTGTCAGACTGCTTCTCCTTTGGAAGATGGTATTGTGAAAAGCAGTGATTTGTAAGGGCAAGCCCCCCACGTCCCCTGCCTATTACATATACCAACTCTGAAATCGCACCACATTGGGAAAAAGGCAAATACCTGACCCCAAAAAAATACTAGCTTCCAGGGGAGAAGCCAGTTCAACGATCTGAGATTCAATCTTCTCTGTTTCAGTCATATGAAATAAAGCCTCATTATACACATGTTTTCAGTTTCTACTGTTTGCCATTTCTTTGTCCAGTAAAATCTTACTAGCAAGTCATCAAAGATGAGAATGAAACAAATAGTGAACAATGCTAGCTACAAGGAAAGTAAAGGGATCGAGCTCTTTATCTTGACATTAAGCTGTTGTCATTTAGAGAGTGCACTGCTGCTCAGGTAGTCCTACTAGAGGGTCTTAGCCTTGTGGGCATCAAAGTCAATTTTTACCACTGGAGATCAAAACTATGCGATGCACAGAGGGTTAAGAAAGTGAACAAATTCCCACTCACTATACTATTGGATTAAGTCATGTTTATTAAAACTGCTATGGCCAGATCAGCTCTATAATGATTTGGTATGTAATGCCACTTCCTGCATTGATTAGACTAAAGCATGTTTTTTTTTTCTTTCCTTGAAAGGCATAACATACATTACATGGAAACTAGTAAGTAAGAGAAAAAGCAGAGAATCAAACCCTGATATGAAAAATGATTATATAACATTTCCCCCATTTAAAGTACAGCATAGTACCGCAGAAATCGAACGTCAGGGTAAAGAGCTAGATTCCTTTGCTTTCCTTGTAGCTAGCATTATTCATTTGTCTCATTCTCATCTGAGGCTTTGAATGCTCACTATTAAGATTTTTCTAGTAGTCCTGTACATCTGTATGTTGGCTATAGGACACTGCTAAATGGTGACCTGGGGGAAAAAAATGCCAAAGATTTTTTTTTCCCTTGAAGTGCTTCACCGCATTACTCCTTCAGTGAGGTGTAAAAATCCCAATTACCATGAAAATTCTATTCATTTTTTGACTGCTTTGCCTAGATGTACACTGGTCTTATTGTGTAAATGTCAGAATTCATACCCATCATGAGCAGCCCTTAATTTAACCACAAAGGAAACAGAGTACCAAGGTTCGTTAGTACAGTCTCCATGTGTGGTTCTGTACAAAAACACGATTGTTTTGTATATATAGCACTCCCCCCCCCCCCCCCCCCCAGAGTGCACTTAAACTAGTTCAGGAATTCTGGACAAATCTGTTAGTGAACTTTACAGAATAATTGACCAAACCTTTAGAGATCTACTTCCAGCTTCATTTGCTCATTTTGAGATGCATTTCAACAGTGCTGTACTTGGAAAGTTTGTTAAAATTTATTTGGCAATATTCCACATTTCTGTTTTATTTAAATTCTGCCAATGTTTCTGTTAAGTCACCTGATCATGTTGCTCGGATATTGCAAAAGAACTCCATCATATTCTGAATAATTTAAGATCTCACAACACCTGTGACCCAGAGGGGTAAACCTTGAGGGCATCCCAAATCTCGACACAGATGCTGGAAGTGTTGGGCAAAGGGAGGATGGGAGTGAGCAGATGCCGCCAGCTTATACTTTTGGGTGGGGTGGGGGTGGTGGGGGAGCTTAGCTCACTGCATTGGAAAGTGCTGCAGCATTAAGAGCCAAACAAACCACATGCTACAAGCAGTGTGCTGCTTGAACGATAGGTTGCACATGCACTGAAGAGTGCATATACCTCCCATGGCAGCTGTAGCAAAGCTCACAGGATTGCTGCAAGGTTGGGGATAGGACAATCCACAGTATGTATAGGTGGAAACCGCTCACTAACATCTGACTCTGTCCTCTGTTGGGGATTGAATGAGCCAGGGGAGACTCTCACCATGGTGGCGGAATGAATGGATCAAATGAGTGCAGGAAAAGGAGCCATTCAACTGATCCTGTGGTCAGTATATTTAAAAAGAAATATTGTGGACAGAATATTAATAAACTTTCAATATCAAGCATCAGAATATTAAAATGTTAGAAAATGTGTCCTAAAGTAGAACTGCTGCAAAACTCTGAACTGATATTTGGAAGTATGTTTGCACCCAGCAAATAGCTGTTGCATTCATCAGTGGCTTTCTGGCATTCTCTTTTTGGGTACAAGATTATGCCACACTGTCCTTTAAATACAAATGTTGAATGTCTGTGTATCTTGTTGGTCCAGTGGATGCCTACAGCCATCCCTCTCTGAAGATTCTTTGCATAGACATTTCTATATATTTAAAATTTTCAGTGGAATATTTGTTTAGATTTCTTCTAAATTAACATTTTTGGGACATCGGTTTTATGACAGTTGTATGTTAATACACCATGTTAAGTTGTCAATCTCACCTTCATTCTTGCTGGATGGGTTTGGAGCCAATCCTCGGCTCCGACTCGACCCTTACTAAAGCTCAAGAGCTAATTTTACCGGCTCGAGGCAACCCTATATCCCATGATGCAAGGCGCTAACTACCCAGATCTCGCTTTGCGCTTTAAATGCAGTGCATTTTTACCGGCTCCTGGTAAGTTTTCAATTTTTCAGACTTTTAGTCACTCCCCTTCGTTTTACTTCACTACTGTTATCTTAACTGTTAACGGTTAGATTTTTAACCCTATCTCTCGTTAGTGGTTCCCCTTATCCAGTTATTTATCCCTTCCCCTAAGTTAGGCCTTAAGCCTCCCCCTTTCCTATTTTTGTCAGGGATTCTCTGTGGTGTTTGGGTGTGTTTGTATCCCTGTTTTATTTATTTTTTATTTGGATTGGGTGTTTATTGTGTGTGTGTGTTTTTTTTTTTAGTACTTGGTGCTCCCTCGACACCGTTATGTCGAAGGATACAAAGGTCTCAGGCTTCAAGAAGTGTGACTCGTGCTGTCAGAAAATGTCTCTGACAGACGGTCACACTTCTTGTGTTTACTGCCTGGGACCTCTGCACCTGCAGGACTCTTGTTCTGTCTGCCACGCCTTCAGCCCAAGAGTCCTGCAGGAGCGCAGAAATAAACTAATACTGAGGGGCTTATTAAAGCCTGAGAGCTCCCCGACTAAGTCTGCTTCAGGGAAGCCCTCGAAACCAGTAAAGCCTTTGGCTCCAAGCCCTAAGCCATTGGCTACTGGTTCGCCTTCTGTGACGAGATCGGCTCTGGCCGGAGCCGATCCTTCTGTCACAGCTTACAGTATCGGCTCCACCCGGCGCCGATACCGCTAAATCTAGGCACTCACTGTCTGCTCCGGCTGGAGCCGACATATCCTCGGCTCCTTCGGCTCCACCCATCTCCAGAAAGAGATCAAGATCCCCTTCGTTGGAGTCTATACATTCGGCTCCGAGATCACCCCTGCTCTCGGAGCGGAGCCATCGGAGACGGTCTTCTCGGTCGTCCAGGCTGTCCGACCACGACCTTGAGAGAGTGGTGAGTAGACTATTAAAGTCTCAGGCATTGGCCCAAATGCTCCATAGCCTGTCTCATCAGACGGTAGCTATTACACATCCACCTAACATTCCTCCTTCGACTCTCCTACAGAGCTCAGAGCTGGAGCTCCTCGGAGCCGTGACTGTTGTGGCTTCAGAGCCGATACCTCCCCCTAAGGCTCCATCGTCCTCTGCTCCGATCTCCTCCTTGATGCCTTCATTGGAGGGATCCGGGTGTCTGGTCTCTCTAGTCGGCTCCGAGGGGGCGAGTGGCATCGGACCCTTGTCCGACCCCGTTCTCCCTCTCGGAGCTTCGGCGCTGGTGAGCTCAGCCCCGACATCAGCCTCGGAGCCGTCCCTGTCGGTGCGGCCTGGGGTTCCTATCTCTTCGGAGCGGGAGCCTTCTGGCTCTCTGATGTGGGAGCCTTCGAGGTGATGAGGAGTGTACTAGCCCCAGGGCTTAGTCAACGGTCAGTTCCATCAGCTCCTCCCACTACAGTGCCTGCTGACGTCTCTTCCCACTCTCTTGCTCCTGGACCCAGAGATCCAACGCCTCAGGTGTCCCCACTGGGAATATCTTCCTCTTCCGAGGCTTCTCCTGACCCGTCGGGTGATCCTCCGCATAAGAGGACATGTAAGAGGAAACATCTAGACTCCCCCGAGTCTATTACATCCGATACTGACTTGGATGAGTCAGAGGGATCCCCAAGGTCCCCCTCTGAGGATGTCTCTTTCTCAGACATCCTTGAACTCCTGAAGCAGAGGGGGAACTGGCCTTCCCTTAATCCTTCCGAGGACAAGTCGGTATACCTGGAGGCGTTCGGGTCTCGACTCTCCACCTCCTGGGTGTCTCCACCTTTCCACCCTCTTATGGATGTGGTGGCTCGGGAAGGCGTGGATGGCTCCGGATTCGGTGGAACCCATTGCTCGGAGAACTTCTAAATTCATCACAGCCCCACCTGATAGGCAATTTTTGACAAAAGGTGTCCCGGTTGATGCCATGGTGGTGGCTGCAGCCACCAAGAAGGAACTAGCTGATCCTTCAGTATCTGTCCATCCTCCTAACAAGGATTCCAGGACTATGGATAGGTACGGCAAGCGGATATTTTCTTCAGCGACTTTTGCCATGCGGTCGCTGAACTACTTGTCACTTCACCCACCTTCAAAGAGATGTTCTTAAAGAGTTGGGAGAAGTTTTACAGGATCCGTCAGCTGCTGGGTCCCAGGATAAAATTAACTCACAGCTAGGAATCCTAAACTCCATTGTTAACACTTCCATGCGGCTCATTTCATATGCAGCGTGGAGCGAGTAGGGCCGCAGGCACAGGAGTGGCTTTAAGGCATCAATCCTGGATGCGGCTTTGTAATTTTGCAGACCCCTTCAAGGCGTCCTTCACAAACTCTCCTTTTGATGGTTTGACCTTGTTCGGACCTCAAGTGAAAGACACCTTGACTAGATGCGAACAAGATGGCAAGACTCCTTCTGCAGTAGGAGTCCGTTTCTCCACCCCTTCAAGACCTTACCCAAAAGGTCAGAAGGGAGGGAAAATGCGGTTCTGCAAATCTCAAGGAGTCACGCCTGACGCATGAGGTCAGTTTACCCCCAGAGGCAGAGGGGGTAGCAACAACAGACGCCGCCCTAGGGGCAGAGGGGGTCCGCAGAATCAGGGTAGCATGGAGCCTCTCTCTGACAAACCCTTCCAGCATCCCTGAGATGTTGCCCGAGTGTCCACCTTCGGAGGCAGTCGGGGGAAGATTATCACTGTACCCAAAAGCCTGGCTTTCTCTTTCTCAAGACAAATGGGTACAGTCGATAATATCCGAGGGTTACAAAATTCCCTTTATCCAAACCCCAATTCAGCAAAAGGGAACCCTTCCAGACGTTCCACCCGGACTAAGGGAACTAGCAGTACCAGAGATATCAAAACTGCTAGCAAAAAGAGCCATCCAGCCAGTCCCAGCTGACCAAATAGGATCCGGAATCTACTCAAGGTTCTTTTTAGTACCAAAAAAGACAGGGGACTGGAGACCAATATTAGATCTCAGCAAACTAAACAAGTTTGTAAAGAATGTTAGATTCCGGATGGTCACGCTTCAGTCCATTCTACCCTTTCTGGGAAAGGACAATTGGATGTGCTCGGTGGACCTTCAGGATGCGTACTATCACATAAAAATTCACAGGCGCTCCAGAAGGTTTCTCCGCTTTCGGCTGGGGGCCAGTCACTTCCAATTCAGAGCCCTGCCATTTGGACTCACTACAGCCCCCAGAGTGTTCACCAAATGTATGGCAGCGGTTACGGCTCACCGGAGACGTCAAGGATTCCAGGTGATTCCATATCTAGACTACTGGCTCCTCACTGCCACCACCAGGCATCAACTTCTTCAAGCCAGAGATTACACCATTCACATTTGCAGAGGGCTAGGGATCTCTATAAATTTCGAAAAATCTGCCTTGTTGCCCTGTCAATCTATTACCTTTATAGGCGCCAATTTGGACACCGTACAACTTTCAGCAAAGTTAACAGATCAAAGGATCTTGGATATTTAAAACCACATCCATGTGCTTCTCCAGAGCGACAAAATTCAGGCCAGGTTTGCCCTGAAAGTATTGGGTCTTATGGCGGCCGCCATAACACTTCTTCCCCTTGCCCGCTTTTACATGCGTCTCCTACAGTGGATGCTGTTCACCCTTCCCATGCGTCACAGGATCATGATAACTCCAATTTGCAAAAGGCATCTGACCTGGTGGATATTGTCCCCTCAAGTCCATCAGGGCAGACCCTTTGTTCCTCCCGCCCTGGTCGCCATGGTTACATCAGATGCCTCCCTGATCGGGTGGGGGGGGCATTATCAGGACAGGATGGTCCATGGCACTTGGCAACCATTCGAATGCCACCTGCACATAAATGTCCTGGAGATGAGAGCAGTGCTTTTAACGTTGCAAGCCCTCCACGACTCTCTTCCCCTGGGGACTATTGCATTCCAAACGGACAATATGTCCGTAGTGTGGTATATCAACAAGCAGGGCGGAACCAAGTCCTATCCACTGTGTCGAGAGGCACTCAGACTTTGGCAGTGGGCAATCTCTTCTCAGCGGTTTCTGATAGCAACGCATATCCCCGGGAAATCCAACATCATAGCGGACAGGTAGAGCAGAGCTATTCTCATGCCTCACGAGTGGTCTCTCAAACAATCTGTGACGGAAGAGATTTTTCAGAAGTGGGGCCTTCCTTGCTGCGATCTTTTTGCTACGCCTCAAAACAGCAAATGCCCCGACTTCTTCAACCTTTTCCCCCTTCCAGGCCATCCCCCCAGAGACGCTCTAGTCCAAGATTGGCCCCGGGGACTTCTCTATGCTTTTCCACCTTTTCCTCTAATACCACAAGTGATTCAGAAAGCAACCGCCTTGAGAGCCAAAATGATTCTCATTGCCCCTTATTGGCCTTGACAGATATGGTTTCCGTTCCTGCATCGTTATCTTTTGGTACAGCCTTGGCATCTGGACCTGGTTCCCATCTTCTGACCCACCAGTCGGGACAGCTGCACCAATCCATACCTTCTCTCAACCTCACTGCTTGGTTACTCCACTTCCGTCCCTAGCCAGGTTTCCTATGATTTCTAATCCCGTCCGGGATATCATAGTAGCTTCCCTTAAATCTTTCACCAGAAGGATTTACATTCTCCTTCTGGGCAAAAGCTAGGAACATAGATCCCTTTACTGCTCCGATTCATTCGGTCTTGGAATTCCTAGCAGAAATATTTCACTCAGGATCTTCTTCCTCCACAGTAAAAGTTCAGTTGGCAGCCATTTCAAATTTTCATATTGGCTTGTTGGACCACAACATCATGTCCCATAAACTTTGCAAGGCATTCCTTAGAGGTGTATTTTTACTTAAGCCTCCGATTAGAGACCCCCCCACCACAGTGGGATCTAAATTTAATCTTAACATCCTTGATTCTTCCCCCCTTTGAACCTGCGGCTATCTGTTCATTGAAATTTCTTTCTTGGAAGACACTCTTCCTGGTCGCCATTACTTCTGCCAGGAGAGTATCTGAGCTTCATGCCCTCTGCATTCGTCCTCCCTACTTAATCTTCCATAAAGACAGAGTTTCTCTAAGGACTAATCCATCTTTTTTTACCCAAAGTGGCATCGCAGACTAACTTAAATCAGTCTATTGATCTTCCAGTTTTTTTTCCCAAATTATTGTAATAGAGCGGAGCAAAAGCTACATTATCTCGATGTTCACCGCCAACTCAGATATTATTTGGACAGAACCAAACAATTTAGGAAATCTGATCAACTGTTTTTATCCTATGCAGAGAACAGGAAAGGCCTTCCGGTATCCAAGGTAACCCTATCTAGGTGGCTGTCTTCTGTGATTACATGCATTTATCAACTCAGAGGTAAAGAGCTGACTTCTAGGCCAAAAGCCTATTCAACTAGAGCACTAGCTACATCTACAGCTTTTCAGGCTAGACTTCCAATATACACTATTTCTGCAGCAGCCACATGGGCCTCTCCTCATACCTCTGTTCACATTACAAATTGATCTTGGCCTCCAGAAACAGAGCAAATTTTGGTTCCACCGTTCTCAAGAGTCTGTTCCATTGAGCCACCCAGGATAAAGGTGCTAGGGACACGGTCCCATCCAGCAAGAATGAAGGCGAGATTGACAATTTAACATTGAGAAGTTATGTACCTACCATAACGTTCCATGTTAGTTGTCTTCTCTCGCCTTCTTTCTTGCATCCCTCCCACCATCCCCCTAGCCTGGTCAGACCGAGAAGTTTGTTCCTCTTCCTTGAAGAGTCCTGATCCAATTTTTCCAAGCTAATTAGCTTCCTAGTGTCACTAGATCAGATTGGTCTTTTTCGAGGGATTATTTCCCCTTCCTCCTCCTCTCCAGTTGGAGGAATATATTGCATAATTTTTCCTTAGCTACCAAACGAGATCTGGGTAGTTAGCGCCTTGCATCATGGGATATAGGGTTGCCTCGAGCCGGTAAAATTAGCTCTCGAGCTTTAGTAAGTGGCCGAGTCGGAGCCGAGGATCGGCTCCGAACCCATCCAGCAAGAAAGAAGGCGAGAGAAGACAACTAACATGGAACGTTATGGTAGGTGCATAACTTTTCATTTTTTTTCTTAGAAGACTGCCAGTAAGCTGAGTGAATAGTAAATTTAGCTGCATTGTGTTGAAAATAGTTCATGCTACAGTGCTTGCCTGGCTTTCTCTGCCGAGTGAACTGGGAGCATCTGCTTCATTTCTTAAGAAGCTGATGTCACTTGGTAGGACCTAAGGCTTTACTGTTAGGATTGTTTTTAGAGCTAAGTTTGTATACATCCTAATTTTTTTATGACTAGCAGAAATACCAGTGAATTGAGTTTTATTGCACTCGCAAGATTCAGAAGTTATTACTAGACAATTGAACAGGTTAGATCATTTCTAGCCTGGTCACTGCAGTTCCATGAGGGATTGTGGGGTGAAACTTGGGGTGTTTTTCCAGATCTGATGTTATCTAGTCACCGTTCCTCATGTTAGGGTCTTGGATCCAATATCGGATCCAAGCCGGCATAGTCAGAACACAGCTTAGCTCAAGCTCCTCCCCTCCCATAATGCTCTGCTGCCCTACACTCCCACAGATCTCGTTTGCCGCTCAGTCAGTCAGATGCAGATTGCTCAGCTCCTATTAGTGTAAGTGTTTCTAGTTAGGTTTATTAACTCTTTCTGTAATTCTTTGTAATTTGTCTGGGTTGTAGTGTTAGCAGGTAGTTTTCCTTTCTTGTCTATCCCCTCCCGGTCGAGTCCTACCGTTGTTTTAAGTCTTTTTTTCCTCGGGGTTTGTGTTCAGACTAGTTTTTTTATAGTGTGCAAGTAGTTGCTTAGTTAAGTGTGTGTGTGTTCGGACAAATTTAGTAGGCTTTTCGAACTTTGGCTTGTTCGTTGACTTCGTGCTTTTACGGTTCGGCTATGTCAGATAAACCTTTAGGTTTTAAAAGGTGCTCGTCTTGTGGTCGGAAAAATGCCTATTTCCGACTCGCGAGGAGTGCCTTTACTGTCTCAGCGGCGACCACCTCGAGGTGGAATGTGGCATTTGTGCCGCTTTCAACCCAAGGGCTTTGGTCGACCATCATAATAAGCTCCTGATTAAAGGCTTGCTTAAAGGAAGCCCCTTGGTCACTGGTACCATGACCAAGGCAGGCTCTTCTAGGGCTAGAAAGAAGCTTTCCGTTGAGGAGGTCTCGACCAAGCATCCCAGGCTGTCGGATCCTAGGTCCTCTGATCCGGCTCCAGCCAGGGCAGTTTCGGATCCGAGATCTTTGGGTCCTAGATCGTCCAGGCAGTCTACTCCTGGATCCAAGGGTTCGGACCCGAGCCCTTCTGATCCAGTACCTTTGTCTTCCCCTGGTTCCAAGGATCTCTGCTTCAGGGCTTTAGATCTAAGGGTAGGCCTCATACCTGTGGATCTGACCCTTTCTTATCCAAGGGATTCGAGAGGTATCACCTCAGATCCTTTGAGTTTGGTTCCAATTCAGTCGTATCTGAGAGTCATGCCAGAGCCAATTGTAGTGGAGGATCTTCCTTTGGATCCTTTGCCTTCTCAGCAGGTGTCTTCTCCAGGTAGGTCTCGATCTAGGGAACACAAGAGACGACACTCAAACTCCAGGCGTAACTCTCCTGGTAGGTCCTCCATCTCCTCCCGATTTTCCAGGAGTGTCCTCCCTATGGATATGGACAGGATGATGCGGGCCTTCCTGAAAGCTCAGATGGAGTTGGGGCTTCTGGCTTCCCTGGCCCACAGGTCTGGGATCCAATCTCACACCCCCCCTTCGATCGCTCCTCATCTGACCAGTGGCTTGGATTCTCAGGGACTGTTGAGCAGAGTGGTGGCTAGGGGAACTCTGGGGTCCAGTTTGGATCCTTCCCTGATGGGATCTGCAGCTAGTAGTATTTCTGTTCCCCCGGAACAAGCAACCTGGCCGGACGTATCAAGCCAGGATCTATGGGGTTGGATTCAGGCCCGGGCTTTTCAGACTGGTCTGTCCCCCTGGGCGCCTTGGCCTTTGACAGTTCCGGTTCGATGCCGTCCAGTGGAGTGGTGGGAGTGGGGGGGTCCACCCTCTCTTCCGCTAGGGTTTTATCGACGGGAGAGGGGGATGGAACTTCTTCTAGTCTTTCCGCTTTCCAGACTGCCAAAAGATCTTTCTCTGCTATCAGAGCTGCCTCTCCCATGCACGGTCATACTACCCAGCTCCAGTATCTGAGTGGCTTGTCTCATCCTGCTCCCGGTCAGCCCGTCTGACTTAGCCTGCAGGGGGAAGTCTCCACCACAGGGGTCCCCTCCTCTTCTGAGTCTTCCCACCACCCTCGGCGAAAGAAGTTCCCAGGAAGAGAACTTGTAAGAGGAAACATTTTGACTCCCCTATGGAGTCTCTTACCGAGGATACGGATGCTGAGGAGGGGGACGGGTCCCCAAGATCTCTGCAGGAGGACATCTCCTTTGGAGACCTACTCAAGATCCTCAAGGCCAAAGCCAGTTGGTCTACCCAAAACCCATCCTCTGAGGAAGCTGTATTTCTGGAGGCTTTCTGTATGGGGTCATCTACTTCCTTGGTGTCCCCCCCCCCTTGTTGATCCTCTCAGTCTTGTGGCCAGCAGGCTTGGAAGGAGCCAGATACAGTGGAGCCAGTGCCCAAGAAAGCGGACAAGTTTCTGAGCCCTCCATCAGATAGAACCTTTTGGTCCAAAGCGGTCCCGGTTGATGATGATGTGGTGGCCGCTACCACCAAAAAGGAATTAGCAGAGTTCTTCTGTCCAACCACCCAATCGTGAATTGAGAGCTATGGACAGATTTGGAAAGAGGGTGTTTGTTTTGGCTGCCTTTAGCCTGCGAGCACTAAATTATCTTGTGCATTTCACCCGTCTTCAGAGGGATTTGATAAAGGAACTATCTTCTTCCCTCTCTGGGTCCATGTCTGAGGAGGAATTCAAGGCAGTTTCTCCAAAGCTGTTCACCCTTCATTCAGTTGTGAATTCATCCATAAGGCTAATTTCCAATGCAGCGGAAGTATCCCCACGGGCGGCGGGCTCAGGTATCACAATTAGGTGTCATGCCTGGCTCTGTTTGAGTGGGTTTGCAGGGGCCTTCAAGACGTCTTTTGTTAACGACCTCTTTGATGTTTCCACACTCTTTGGTCCCACTGTGAAAGAGACTTTGACCCACAGTGAACAGGAAGGGAAGACCTTGTCGGCCGTTGGATCAGGTTTTCTGCCCGTCAGAGGTCCTTTTCCAAGACCCAGAAGGGGAGTAAGAAAATGTGGTTCAGGAAGCCACAGTTTCCTTTTCAAAATGTTTGGGAGGATTTCCTCTTCCAGGGGACGGCGAAGAGTTTTCAATGGTAGACGTTGCCCCAGGGGCAGAGGAGGCCTCCAAAACCAAGGTTCCAGGGAGCCCTTCTCTGAGAAACTTTCACAACTTCCCTGAGGCGTTGTCCGACTGTCCATCCCTGGAGACAGTTGGAGGTCGGTTATCGCTGCACCCGCTAGCTTGGGCAAGTATTACAAATAATCAGTGGGTGCTAGCAATTATATCCAGGGGTTATTGCATTCCCTTTTTGGAAATTCCCCCAAAATCCAGTCCTCTTCCGGACGTGCCACCCAATCAGGAAGAGGCAGCCCGACAGGAGGTTGTAAGCCATCTTCAAACAAGAGCCATCCAACAGGTCCCTGCAGGACAGAGAGGATCCAGAACTTATTCCCACTTTTTTGGTTCCAAAGAAAACAGGGGACCTACGTCCTATTTTGGATCTCAGTCACATGAAGCAGTTCATGCAGAAGTCAAAGTTTCGGATGGTCACTGTGTAGTCGATTGTGCCTCTCTTGCACAGCAAAGACTAGATGTGCTCAGTGGACTTCCAGGACCCGTGCTACCATGTAAAAATGGATCGGTTCAGGAGGTTTCTCTGCTTTCGCTTGGGAGCTGATAATTTTCAGTTCCGGACCCTGCCCTTTGGTCTCACCTCAAGCACCCCGGGTGTTCACCAAATGCATGGTGGTGGTAGCAGCTCATCTCCGGCTGCAGGGAATCCAAGTTTTTCCGTATTTGGACGATTGGCTACTGACGGCCCCCACAAAGCATCAACTACTGGATAATATTCACACTGTACTCTCCCTGTTCTATCAACTGGGTATCACAGTGAACATGGCGAAATCCTCTCTGATTCCAACCCAAAAACTGGAATTTTTAGGCACTCTGGATACCACCTCTCAGATCGCAGCCTTACCTCCTCGAAGGGTGTCGCTTAATCGTGACCAAGTTCGGACCATGTTGGAGCTAACCTGTTCTCCAGCCTCACTCATTCTCAGGGCTCTAGAATCGATGGTGGCCTTCATTTATTTGGTTCCGATGGCTTGGTTCAGTGGACCCTTGCAGTTCAGTGGTCAGCATGGCAGCATCCCTTATCCTTTCCCATTCAGCTCACCTCGGTGTGTCACAAGCATCTTTCATGGTGGATCTGTTCACCGGATCTCCTGGTAGGCAGGCCTTTCATTCCTCCTACTCCTGTGGTGACAGTCACCTTGGACGCTTCCCTTCTGGGGTGGGGGGGCATTTCCAGGGACAGATGATCCAAGGGACATGGTCGCTGTCAGAGACCAAACTGCACATCAACGTTCTGGAGATGAGGGCAGTCCTTTTATCTTTGCAAACCTTTCAAGACTGCCTTCCTCACGGGACGATTGCAGTTCTGTCAGACAAACATGGCTGTTGTGTGGTATATAAACAAGCAAGGGGGCACATGTTCTTATCTGCTGTGTCGCGAGACCATGAGAGTTTGGGAGTTGGTGATGGCCAAGGGACGCTTTCTCATTGCAACGCACATTCCTGGAGCATCCAACGTGTTGGCGGACAAATTGAGCAGGGCTATATTGACTCCTCACGAGTGGTCCCTGAATCCAGTGGTGGCTCAAAAGATCTTCTGTCAGTGGGGTTATCCGAGCTGTGATCCGTTTCCACAAATGCAACCAGTAAAAGAGATTATTCTTGCTTCCCAGAAGTCTTCTACTAGAAAAGTTTATTCCAGTAAATGGAAGAGGTTTGCGGTTTGGGCAAAGAATAAGAATTTACACCCCTTCTCTGCTCCTGTTCCCAAAATATTTCTCGCTCTGATCTCTCTCTTTAAGGAAGGAGCTAGTTTCTCCGATCTCAAGGTACAGTTGGCAGCGATTTTTAATTTTCACCTTGGTGATTCTGCCTTTTCTGCGTGCCTCTGTAAGGCCTTTTTAAAAGGTTTTTTTATTACGGCCTCCTGTTAAAAATCCTTCTCCTCCATGGGATTTGAGTTTGGTCCTGCAGGATTTGACAAAAACCACCCTTTGAACCAGCAGCTTCATGCAATATTAAATTTCTCTCCTGGAAGACTGCCTTTTTAGTGGCAATTACTTCAGCAAAGAGAGTTTTGGAATTGCAAGCTCTTACTGACAAGCCACCCTACTTAATTTTCCACAAGGACAGTGTCTCTAAAGCCTGATCCATCTTTTATGCCTAAAGTGGCCTTACCAGCGAATCTCAACCAAATTTTTCATCTAACAGTATTTTTCCCCAACTATTCCAGGAAAGGGGAATATATTCTGCACCCATTGGACATTCATCGTCAGCTTCCCTTTTATTTACATTGAACACGAGAATTTAGACATTCAGACCAACTATTTGTTGCCTTCTCTTTAAATAGAAAAGGCAGGGGTATTTCAAAAGTCACAGTTTCCCATTGGATTTCACAATGTATTTCTTTCATTTATTCTTCAGAAGGTATTACCTTAGTTACACCAGTGAGGGCTTATTCTACCAGGGCAGTTTCTACTTCCTCTGCCTTTGCAGATCGTCAAGCTTTAGATGACATTTGTGCAGCACCAATATGGTCTTCTCCCCACACGTTTATTTCCCACTATAAGTTGGATTTGATTTCCAGAGGAAGGGCTTCATTTGGCTCCATGGTTCTTCAGCATCTTTCCTTGAGACCTCCCAGGATTTAGGTACCTGGGGACTCTGACCCTAACATGAGGAATGGTGACTAGATAACATCAGATTTATAGTTAAGTACTTACCATAACTTGGCATCTGTGTTATCTGTAGTCACCATTCATCACGATCCCACCCTCCAGCCTCCTTCCTGAAAGATTGGTTGGATTTGAAGGTTCTGTTTTCTTTATATACTTTGTCTTCCTTCCTTACTTATGCAAATTCGATCTGAGGGAGTGTAGGGCAACAGAGCATTGTGGGAGGGGAGAAGCTTGAGCTCAGCTGTGTTCTGAGTATGCCGGCTCAGATCTAATATTGGATCCAAGACCCTAACATGATGAATGGTCACTACAGATAACACAGATGCTAAGTTATGGTAAGTACATAACTGTAATTATACAACCATTCAACTAGGTTACTTTTGAAGAAGGTGAGAGAGCTACTCAAACATGAAGGGGGCAGCTGGTCCAGGTTTTTGAGGAGTTATTTAAGTGTGGTATCAGTCACACGTGCAGATTCTGCTTGTGTTTCAGTGATGATTAAGATCTTTTGTAAGGGTGTTCATGGTGTTGCCAGTTTTGCAAATATTAAGGAGGGGTGTCTGGATGGGGTCATTAGACACCCTCTAGGCGAGATAGAGTTCACCACTAAGGAGTCTGTATGAGAGAGGAGAGGTGTTCTACATAGGCAGTGGAACTCATTTCCTTGATTTAGTTGTGAGGAAATGTTGGTAGGCTGTAAGATGGAACATTTGTCTGGACAGGTGCATGTTGAAGGGGGACATTGCAGTCAGTTATGTGCTTAATATGTGAGGAGAACAGATAGGTATGATAACATCCTTGGACCTGGAGGAAACTCCCTTGATAATCTGCTGGCTAAATAGAAGGATTCTGTAATGACTATGGATGCATGGCGGATAAATATGAGTTTTTATTGACAAGCATGTCCAGGAATTTGATAGCCATGCCTATTTTGTAATGGGGGAAAGTAGAGTTAATGTGGTAAAAGCAAGGGTACTCCTGTTTTCCAAAAGATACGTTGTTGCACTTTTTTTACACTGAGCTAGAGGTAGTGGTAGTGCACCATTTGTTTGTGTGGTGTGGGAAGTTTCTAATAACTGACAGCTGTAGGTAACATTTACTTTTGTTTAGGTTGCCCAGTTAAGCTGATTGCTGCCCTTCCTCCTCATCAAAGGTAATAGTTATATGTAAGCTGGGTTGTGCAGTAAAATAACCAGCTTCCAAATTGTAACCAAGAGGGAAAATGCAGTTGGATAAAGTATGGAATGTTTCCAGTTACCTTTAGAAAAAAATTTTTTTCTTTCACTGAGTAGTAGATGGGGAAAAGGTAAAATGTTAATCATGTCTGGAATCAGAAATTCCAGCTACTGATGCCTTTATTGATATTAGAATGTAATTATACCCATACTAACAGCTGCTGGTAATCTGTTGCACACAAAAGTAACCGGAATTACTGAATTATATTAAGTATTAATGAACCGCTTATAACATCACACACTTACTCTTTGAATGTTTTATCTTAAGCACGATATTACAATGCCAGTTCAAGACTTTTCTAAAATAATATGGCAGTGGTTATGCTTCTACGTAAACATACTAAAATATAGGTTTAAATGACATCTGCAAGTGTTAGCTGAATGTATTGTAGCAGAAGTCACTTTTGTCAGTCACTTGTCCATTTTCATGCCATTAACTCTCCATATTGTATTTCATTTGATTGCTGTCAACTTCCAGGAAGCCAGTGGCTCATAAGTTTGTTACCTCATTGGCATCAGCAGTTATACCATTAATTCAGGTCTGTTGAATCCTGTATAGTAAAGCGCACACTTTTCATACAAAGTTAGTCAAACAGTATTGTGTAGCTCTGATTGTTTTATCCCTCACCAACCTCTTAGAAATTATGTGAAATAAGATTAGGGAGGGTGGCCTAATGGTTAAGGTGTTTGCCTTACAAACACAAGGTGCACGTTTTGAGTCTCACAAGGGATAATTGGCTAGTCTTAGTGACTCGCAAGGGCAGTTAGCTTAATATTAATCTATGAACCTATGTCAGAGTTCACATTTGAGTGGATGACCTCTAGTAACTTATTCAACATGCTACAGTATTGTAGCGGATTTTGGAATGTGTGTTTTTTATGTCTGAGAGAGCATTTTTGTACCAGAGTTAGAGCTAACCTTCATTGTTTGGAATGTCTGTCTCTTGAGTTCACTGGCAGGAGCCAGTGTCAAAATATAGTTTGTGTAATGTCTGATGGAGGAAATTCGTCTTTTGGTGATGTTTTATTTTATAACATAAGACATCTGATTTGTAGAAACCAAGCATCATAAAGAGGGAAAGTTTAGTAATGTTAAGAATTCTACAACTCCAGTCCCTATCTGTAGTAAATATGAAAATAGAACATACTATTGACATCAGAAAAGGATAACAACATTGCAGTACGCTAAGGTCTGTATTACCTTTGCAAATGTGTGTGTTGGCCCATGTTATCCCCTGAGGCCAAACACATTTGCAGTGGATTATAGTTACACAGTAACAAATAGCAAGGTTAAAGGAGGATTCTTCACCTGATATGTAGATGTGGACCTTTACCAGAATGGGTTGCTAAATTGGTTTTAAGTATTGTAGCCAGTGGGGCAGCATTACAAGAAGATCTGTGCAAATACCCATTGTTGCAGTGCTTCTGATTTTCTTTAAGATCCATGAGATGAGAAATATTAATCTGTAAGAATGGTTTGCATGGAAGGTTTGTTCATTTTTGTTTCTCATCAGCATACTGTGCATTCTTGAGTCTTTAGAGGTGGTTCTTCGAAAGGCCAAGATATAATGAAATATTACTAATTAATGAGAGCCAAACCTTTTGAATTGGTGTGTAAAAATAATTGCAAAATACAGAAGTTTAAGATGGTACTTGATTGGTCTGGAACCAGGTTAGAGTTTAATACTGTGTATATTTTAAGTAAGAGTGAAATGCGTATTGGTATATGGCAAGTTGTGCAAATGGTTTAATATGCGTGCTTCTTTTTAATGTGTCGTAAACCTTATTTGTATAACAACATGTTCAAATAAAATTGGAATTGGTACCAGGCTACAAACTTTTGATACAATCTCTCTCTTTTAAAAAATGGAATTGAATGCTCTCAAGTTTTTTGCAGAAATATCTGAACTTGGGACTCTGAACATCAATATGTGCTGTCTTTGAATGCCTGCCCAGTGAATGAAATCTTCAACTGAAATTTTCCTGTTAAGATTTGCCAATGCAGTTGAAAGTACAAGATAGTTATCTTTGTCAGGCTTTGATAGTTAATTTTAAGCTTATTTGCAGGAAGAAAGTCAAAATCATACTACATCTCTTATGGTAGTGCTGTGCACACATAGCTGTTCGTTGGAAATGGTAAGATGGTCATGACTGGATGATATAAAGTTCAAAAAACAGTATGAGCAGTGTGTATAGAGTGATATAACTTAATTCCAGTAATTGATTTTATATGCAAACCTGATATTATAGTTATAGATTTTGTTCTTGAGTTGACAAGATGCACTTTTTTTGCATCCTGTCCTCTCTTGCTTTTAACCAAAAAACAGAAGTTGAGAAGTCCTTTAAGTTTTGAAGGCAGTTAAAATTATCTTTTCAGCCAAGTCAACAGATATATATATATATATATATATATATATATATATATATATATATATATATAAAGCTCCTCCCCTACCCATAATGCCCCTGTCTCCATCCTATCCTCAGATTTCATTTGCCGCGTGTACCTTCAGCATTGTGGTATGTTAGCTGAGAGTTTCTGGTAAGTGAAATACTTGTTCTGGTCTTCCTTTTTCCCTTTTCACTCTTCCTATCTTTTTCTAGTTCTATACCCTACATGTCCCTCATGCTCAGGCTTCTGCTGTCTTAACTCAAAAAAGAAAAAAAAGTCCCCTTTCTTCTTTTTCTCTCCTGTCCTTTTCCCTGTTTAATGTGTGTGGGTGCTAAGTTTCTGTTTGCCATGGCTGAGACCGGCTTTCAGAAATGCACAGTGTTGGCCATAAGCTCCCCCCTTCTGATTGCCACATTCTGAGTTGTTTGTTTGGGAGTACCACACCTAGACACCTCCTGTTCGATCTGCACAGGCTTCAACTTCTGCACATTGATCAACAGGAGGAACAAACTTATCATGAAAGGCCTCCTTCCTCCGAGGCCTCTACTTCTTCCTCTTACTCCCCGGCCTCTGGGACTCAATCTCTTGCCAAGAAGGCCGGGGACAGGGAGCGGCACCGTCAAAAGGGTAGGACCAGTAAGTGGTCCTCTGAAAGCACTTCTTTGGCCGTGTCCCTGGCTAAATCCCACCCAGCCCGGTTTCCCCTTTGCTAAGGTCACCTCGTTTCTCACCAGAACTGGAGGTCTCCCAAGGCAGATCTCCTTTATTGACCTCTCCTTGGTCCCTTTCCAGGCCCATATATGAAGCTTCCTTCATCCAGTCCACCCGTAGTCTTTCTGAAGCCAAGGTGGGCAGGATGATCCAGAAATTCATCCAGTCTCAGATCCAGATGGGAGTCATGCCTGCCCCCTCCCCCTCCAGGACTGGGAGCATACAGTCCGCCTTTCTTCTTACTGCTCCTTCTCCGATCTGATCCCTGGCTTCATAGTCTTTCAGTCCGAGGCTTCTCTGCATCGAAGGGTGGGCGCTGATGTTACCAGGTACCTCACTGGTAACCATTGCCCTGAGTGGCTTGGCTCTGATCAGTGCAGAGCTGTAGTCTCTGCACTGGAATCAAGGGGATGACATCGGCTTCAAGGTTTTCAGAGTCTGCCCTTCCACTCAGAGTCTTGGAGGGTGGAGGCTCTGCTCAGGCTCCCCCATTGACTCAGAGGGTTATGGATCCTGTACTCCTCCCAGGTTTGGGGATTCATTCTCCCTCTGCCTTTGATGTGGTGGAGAGGGTGCTCTCGAGTTATCCTGCTAGAGTCCATCCTGGCTCCCTCTGTTTCTGGTCCGGAATCCTCCTTCATGCCCTCTCAGGGCCAGCCTGTTGCCTTTCCACCCCAGGGAGATCCCCCCCCCCCCGGAGCAGCCAGAAGTTTGAGTCCTTCCCAGAGCCCTCCTTAGAAGCTCCCTCGGAAACGTACATGTAAAAGGAGACACTTGGACTCCCGCCAGAGTCCCTCACACAAGACACTAACTTAGAGGAAGGTGAGGGTTCCCCCCTGTCACCCCCAGATGATGTCTCTTTTGGAGACATCATGGAAATCCTACACCAGCATGGAGGGTGGTTTGTCCAAAAACCCAACCAGGATGGGACATTGTTCCTGGAAGCATTTGGCACAAGACCCTCTACCTCCTGGGCATCCCCTCCTGCCGTTCCTCTTGTGGACTTGATTTCATCCCAGGCATGGAAGGAGCCTGACATGGTGGAACTTATTCCCAAGCGCCCTGTTAAAATTCTCAGAACCACTTCAAACAAACAGCATTGGTCTAGGGGGGATCTGCAGTTGATCCTATGGTGGTTGCTCCTATGGTGGTTGCGACGGCCACCAAGAAAGTGCTTGCTCAGGAGAGCTCTATGGTCCATCCACTGCACCAAGAGTCTTGGGCCTTGGACCATTTTGGGAAGCAGGCTTTTGCTTCAGCCCCATTTGCCTTGTGTGCGCTGAGCTACATGGTGCATGTCATCAGACTTCAGTGGGACCTAGTCAGAGAGGTTGCTGAGTCAGTCCCCAGGGTCCATGTTGGTGGAAAAGAAGAAGGTGTTCTCCTCCCATATGGCCACCCTAACTTCTATTTCCAACATCTCTATGAGGCTCCTGTCGCACGCTACAGAAGGTGCCTGTAGGGCAGATGGCCCAGGCATTGCCATCAGGCATCACGCCTGGCTCCAGCTTTGTGCATTCTCGGAGCCCTTCAAAGCATCTTTTATAAATGCCCCTCATGATAGTTCCGCCCTTTTTTGAAGACCATTCAAGACACCTTAATCCAGAGTGAGAAAGACAGGAAGGCCTCGTCTGCCATCGGGATCCGCTTCTCAACCCTACAACGATCCTTCTCCCAGAATCAGAGTGGGATGAAGAAGATATGGTTCTGGAAGCCTCAGGGCTTTTCTCACAATGCTCAGGACTCGTCTTCCCCCAGAGGTTTAGGGGGATATGACAGATGCCGTCCTCCCAGCAGAGGGGCTCCAAGGAACCAGAGATCTCGAGATTCTTTCCCAGACAGACCCTTGCAGCAGCCCTGAAGGGTTGCCTGACTGCTTGTCTCTGGAGGCAATCGGGGGACATCTCTCAATGCACCCAGCAGCCTGGGAGTCTGTCACAAATGATCGTTGGGTGTTGCAAATTATATCCAGAGGATATTGAACCCCCCGTTCCTTTAACCTCCAATCCCACCCAAGCACCTCATAGATGTTCCACCAGCACAACAGGAAGGGGCAGCAATGGAAATTTCCAAGCTGTTCAAAAAAATGAGTCAACCCACCTGTCCTCCCTCAGACTAATCCAGATCAGGCATCTATTCCAGGTTATTTTTGGTGCCAAAGAAAGTGAGAGACTTAAGACCCATTCTGGATCTTTCAGCCTTAAACCTGTCAGTTGCCAAGACAAAATTCCAGATAGTCTCTCTCCAATTCATTCTGCCCTTTCTGCAGAGAAACCACTGGATGTGCTCAGTGGACCTCCTGGATGTGTACTACCATATCAAAATGGACAGGCGCTCTCAGAGGTTCCTCCACCTCTGGCTGGGAGCCTATCATTACCAATTCAGAGCACTCCCCTTTGGTCTCACCACTGCCCCCAGGGTATTCACCAAAGTGATGGCAGTGGTGGCGGCTCACCTGCGGCTGCAGGGGTTCCAGGTCTTCCCCTACCTGGACGATTGTCTCCTTTCTGCTTCCTCCAGGCATCACCTCTGTCAAGCTAGGGATCTTCTTCTCCTGACCGCCCACCAGCTAGGTATAATCATAAATATCAAGTCCCAAATGGATCCAGTTCAAGTTCTCGACTTCATTGGGGCTTGGTTAAATACCACCCAGAACAAGATTTTCCTAACTCTGGACAGGCTTTAATCCCTCCAGCATCCTGTATTGTATATTGTTGAGACCCAGTATCCCCCTGCAAAGTCGGTTCTTCAGGAGTTGGGGGTCCATGGTGTCCACGGTTACACTGATCCTCAGGGGTTGAATGCATATGAGGGTTCTCCATTGGACCCTAGCAGTTCAGTGGTCCTTGCAATTCAGTACAAAAAGAATATACGTTTAGTAACACAAAAAAAAAATAAATTTCTAAGGAACACACTCAAAATATTATTATATCTTCTGTTATCTCATCCAGTTTGTTTATCTCAAACTTGCAGGGATTTGCTTCTCTGGTGGCTTCAGTCTCTGGATCATCTTCTGGGTTGTCCGTTTATCCCTCTCGCCCCGATGACCGTGGTGACCACGGACTCCTACCTTCTTGGGTGGGGGGGCATTGCATGGGAAGGGGAGTAGGGTAGGGGAATATGTTAAGCATCCATTCTCCACAGGCTTGTATCATAGGAAGCAGAACTGGTATCAATACCTCTCAACAGTCCAGATTTTTGTCTCTTATTTTTGGTGTGTTCCTCATAATACTTGTGGTTTTTCACATTTTTGCAGCAAGTAATTGAGGATTGAATTCACTAAATAATGACATGCATTTCAGTTTCAGACTTCATATCTTTAAGAAAATGCATTATAACACAACACCTTTTATTGTAGCAACTTTCAAAGTGTATAATAGCAATATTTAAAATTGGTCCCCATTATGGCAGCTTTGACCCACCATTGTTTTTAGCTTTATCCATATTTGTTGTGCTAAGAGGTTGAGAAGTATGAACCTTTATTTAGCAGATAGGTTTGTCACCATTTACATGTCCAAGATAAGGCTTTTTTTTATGGAAATGTCATATTTTGCATGGAAAGCCTTAGCCACAACCAGTACAAAGGACTTTATTTGTGCAAACAAAAAAAAAATGTGTGAGAGAGAGAAAACTCACTCTTGCAGAATTTGAATTGTTACTGTTTCAGATAATATTTAGGTGTTTTCTGATTCAAAATGTTTTTATGTAGATGGTAATGGAAATATCGCAACTATTTTTGTTCTGAAATCTCAGGACATTTTTCATTTTCCTTGTTTTTTTTTCTGCAGGACAGAAGTGCCAAAATAAAGACCCTCTTGCATAAAGAGGGACAGGTGGTAACCAAGAAGACAGAGCCCTCCATTTAGAAGAACTTTTATTATTAGACCTTAGCCAGTGGTATTGTAGACAATTGTTTTACTACCTATACAAACCAACTTACCCAGACTCTCACTTTTGTTAGTGAACTTTTGTAAACTCCCTGAAGTTTTTATATTTCTAAATGTTAGATCTTCAAAGTTTGTGTTCAGCACCTTCTTGCCCAGAGGTGTGGAAGGTAGAGCAAATGCTGCCTGGTGACAAAATCTTTGGTTGAAGGGGTGTAGCTGAGAAGATTCTAAAAATAACAGTCAGGTGCATGTTGGAATCCTTAATCAGAGTTATGTTTGATGTCTTCTTGTAGAACAGTTCATTTCAAAGAATTGACCAAAATATTCCAACCTCAAGTTTGCCTGTGGAGTATCAGAACACTGTTAGGGACTAACAATTTCACTTACAAAAGAAAACTGTTAAAAGAGCTACAACAGTTAATACAGTTCAATTCTTTAGAATATTGGTATGAGCTTTATCATAGGTAGGTACTGGGCTATCTGCCCAAGGGCATTTATAAGCCTAGCCAGAGTGTTTCTGCTATCGCCGCCCCATTGATTAATTAACTGATACTCTGTCAAGCAGAGCCAATGAAGTAATCCCAGTGGTGTATTTTCTATGAAGTGATCCCAGGGGTGTATTTTCCGTTACCCATCCACTCGTCAAGGTTTCTCTTGAAGAGTGTTAGTGAGGGGCTCTACCTAATGTAGTTTGGAATTTTGTTCCAAAGCATGGGGAGTCTCTGTGACAGGAGTCTATCCCTCCAGCATGTTCTATTTATTGTTGTGGCGAGGTTTAGCTCACTAGAGCACGTGGCTCGCAGTGACTTGGATTTCTTTAGGTGGAGCATGTCCATCAATTCTGAGTTGGACATGGCTTTGTAAGACAGGCAGAGATCACCTCTGAGTAAGCAATATGCCACTGAGATCCCCTTCAAAAATTATTCAAGGGCTCTTTTCGTTGCGTTTCATCTGAAGCTTTATTTAAACAATCTCCAGTAGGCTTTATGTCCAGAAGTACGTTAGGTGCTTTCACCCTGTATAACTGGGATTCGTTCGATCATTTTATAATCTTATTTCTTAGCTATTTTATGCTGAACAGCACATCACTATTTTGGGTACATTGGATGCTGGAATGTAGATGTTTTTGCTATATGCCATCGGTTGTAGACCCTTAATATTACTACCAGTACTCCACACTGTGCTCACAATTCACATGTTTGTGAATTATGGAACATGGCATGGATCTTAGTTTGTATGCGTACTTGTATACATGGACTTTTCCAGTGACAGTCGTGTTATGAAACCTTTGTGAACTGTGTAGAGCTCTGGTATATGAAACATAGTCCTGTGCAGTTATGTAGCATGTTTATGCATACTAACTGTAATACAGAGAAGTAAAAATGAAGCTTGGTTCATTTTGGTAAGCAAAACATTTTTATTTACCATATGGGTGACACACCCCTCATTCAGACACAGTCATAAGGGATCTAGCACTCTGATAACTCGGTATAGTTTAACCATCATGTCTCCACGGTAGCTAGGAAAGCCTTCTATCTAGCTTGTCTAATTGCCAAAGAAATCTTAATTTCCCTTTACTGATATCTCATCAGCCCCATTATTGAATGTAATACACCTTTCGGTTCATAGGTTCGTAGGAGGTTACAAGGCTATTGGCCCTAGGGCCTTTATAAGTCTATGTTATACCCTTGTTCCCTTATTAACCAAGTTGTATGGTTGATATTTGCAGCTCAGGTCTATGATCAGCACTAACTGCCCTTATCCAAGAGGGACATAGGTGACACCCCTGGGGTAAATTTATAGTCTCCCATCCAGTTGTCTAAATTATACTTAAATAGGGTCATTGAGGAGCTGTGTTTTACATTAATTGGGAGTTTGTTCCAGAGGAGTGGCAATCTCTGGGAGACATATCTGTCTCTCCAGCATGTCCTGTTAATGTCTCAGGCTAGGTTAAGATCCCTAGAGCGAATTAATCTTGTCCCATTTTACTTGTGGATGTGCAGCATTTCCATTAGGGCAGGGTCTGAGACTGTTCTGTAGGCCAGGCACAAGTTGCCTTTCGGCAGCCTATAAGATAGAGTACAGTGGCAGGGCCTTCAGTCTGTCCATGTAGGTATTGTGTTGAAGGCCCTGAATTTTCTTAATGAGAAACCTCTGAGGTTTCTCCAGCTGCTTTAGGTGTCTGGTGAGGTACATACAGAAGGGAACATTGTACTCTATTAGTAGTCTGATGAGGGATGAGTACAGGGGAGTTATAACATCCTTAGCTCTGGATGCAATGCCCTTACTTTATGAGATGTGCAAGATAGAAGGTCTTCCTTACCTCTGTGGACACATGGTAATTGAAGTTAAAGTTGCTATCAACCTGTGTTCCCAAATCTCTGACCACATGGTTTGAGCTAAAGGGGCACTGTTAATATTGTAATTTGCAGGGACTTCCCCTTTGCCAAAAGTGATAACACATTTTTTTTGTGTGTTTAGTTTAAGTCCGTGACTTTGGCACCAGTCATTTGTCTGGGTAAGTAAGCAGGCTCGGATGTTATCCGGTCCCATAGATGCTGTGTTTTTGGCCATGGAAAGTGCAGTTATGACCTTCTCTTTGGAGATACTACATACCGGACTGGTGACAGGTATGCTTTGGAGGTATGTCTGGTGGAGACGAGGGTAAATTTTGCACCAAATCTGTTGGCGATGTCCTCAGGGTCAGTATGAGTTGTACTGTCCACTAGTAGTTCGGCCCTTGGATTTCTGATGTCGCTAAAGAATGCCTTGTGATTATCCTTAGCTTGGGATGCTAGTTTAGGTTTGTAATTGGCTTTAGAGGTCTTTACAAGATGTCTAACTTGATTGTTCACGCTGTGGAGGGTGTCCTTTCTCTGCTAAGACAGATGTTCTTCGTGTTTCACTGTTCCAGTCATCACATTTGGGTTGTCCATGCCAGGGTAGCCCTCGCCCGGCCCGAATACCAGAGACATGGTATTTCTGTGTCAGTTGCTGTCACTTGAGGACTGACGTGAACTCGTCAGTGGTATAAAGTAAGGCAACTGACACCATTACCCCAGTCTTTCTTGTCATGGAGCCCAAAGCAGAAGCAGTTTGCACTAGTGTCGGTCGGCCGATACCTGAGTTTTCATTTCCGAATTGAAGTTGAAGTCCTCTAAAGCTAAGTACCCCATTGGCGATCCTGTTTTCTTGCACTAACCGATGTCAGGAAAAAGTTAATTGTCTTGCCTGTGGAAAGCAAATACCACACCGAGACTTCCACTCTTACTGCATCACTTGTCTTGGCCCAGACCACACGTTCCCCATTGTCACCTCTTTGCTTTAATGTCCGAACTATCCATCAGGCCCTTATTGTAGCCAGATATTTTCGTTTAAAGGTCCTCAAATTCCGTTATGGCTTCGGTAAGCCATCCGACAGAAGATCTAACGAAAAAACGTAAAGATAAAGACAGAGACAGACCACACAGGTTCAAACCTACCAACAACGCTTCTGTTAAGCTAGTCATTAGTCCCCTGTACTCAGGCGCTTTTGCAGCCCCTGATGCCCGCTTCAGTTGCTATGCAGACTGCTACAGAGACCCTTTCAGAGTCCGGTATACTGCAGAGCTCTTCTTCATCTAACGATACTGCGGTCGTCTCTACCTTGGATGGGTCTGGAGCCGCTGAGCAGGCACCAACTTCTGAGGAAGTCCTTCACACTACTGACTCTCGACACAAACCAATGTCTTCTTTTGAAAACAACCGAGTGCCTTAGGCCCAGGGTTTAAACCACACACAAGAAACAGACTGCCCACTCTCAGGTGCCTGCTACCTTGCCTCAGTCTCAAATGCTTAAAATGGCGGAAGACCTGATCAGGGGAAGCCAAGCTACCCCATCAAAAAGGAAAAGAGATCTGTCCCCAGTAGTTTTGTCTGAACAAGAGTCATATGAATCTGAGGCATCTGAATATGAAGACACGCAACTCCTCTCCACTTATGAGGATTGTGATGCAGAGGAATCCATTCCATCAGCCTCTCCCCCAGAGGATTTCTCCTTTGGGGCAATCCTACATACTTTAAGGGAGCATTTCCAATGGGGGAGTCAGGACTACCCTCAGTCTAAAAATAGATCTTCCACAACACAGAGACCCTTAGCCATGCCTGCAGTCCTGGATGTGGTGGATGATGTTTTTCTTGAATCCAACTTGATGACTGACACACTACCTGCTGCTCCCAGACAACCAGACAGGTACTACAGAGTCACTGACTCACACAAATACTTTTTTAAAAATCCAATAGCTGACCCTGAGGTCATTTCTCAATGGCCAAAAGGGATTAAAGCAACCTCTGCTAAGAATCCCACCCCCTCAGACAGGGATTTCCGAGCATTGGACAGATGGGGTAAAAAAGTATACACCTCAGCTACTCTTGCTATCAGGGCACTAAATTTTCAGTTCCATATGCTTAAATATCAGCAACATACCCTAGAACTCCTTAAATAAAAAATGTCTTCCTTTCCTGCTTGGGCAGAATCTAGAAACTTACAAGACTTGATGCATTCTGCAAGTCAAGTAACTAAACATACTTTGCGCTGTGGTTTTGACACCCTAGAAGCTTCTTGCAGGACAACAGTCACTGGATCTGTCATTAGAAGACATGCATGGCTTAAGGAACAGCCCCTGCCATACCATGTCAAATCTAAATTGTTAGATGCCCCCTTGCGCAAAGATAACTTATTTGACACTAAGGCAGAAGAGGTCTTAAAAATAGATGGAAGAAAAAGAAAAATCTATGCAAACAGTTAAAGATTTCTTACAAGTCCAGCGCCTAGGCTCAGCAGGCATTTTCCCTCCAAGCACTGGTCCTTTCCTGCTCCAAGCAAACAGGCCCAGTCAAAACAGACCCCCAGACAGCAGCCCCAGGAACTGCAGAGATCTAAGCATTGGACTACCTCCACTTCAAAATCAGGGAGTTCTAAGCCACCCCCTTATGGAAAGAACTGACAGTGACTCACCTTCTTTCAACCTCCCCTCTGCCCACCTTCACTTCTCCTTTCACTGAAGCACCTGGGCCACCATTACCAAGGACCAATGGTTTCTGAACATTGTGTCTCAGGGATACAAATTCTCCTTCCTCACCCTTCCAACCCCAAAAGGGTTCCCAGATCTACCACCAAATCAGTGGGCAGAGGATCAAAAGCAAATCCATTCCCTACTCTCTTTGAGGGCAGTAGAGCACTTTCCTGCAGAACAGATAGGCCAAGGCCTCTACTCCAGACTTTTTCTGGTGCCCAGAAAAGAGGGCACCTGGAGCCCCCCATCCTCAATCTATCTATTCTAAACACCTTCCTGGTGATTTCAAAATGCTCATCCTTCAGCATCTGCTACCCATGATCTCCAAGGACACTTGGCTAGCCAACCTGGGTCTAAAAGAGGCCTTCCTCCACATTCCTATCAGGGAATCATGCAGAAAATATCTCTGCTTTAGGGCAGAATCTCAACACTTTCAGTTCTCTGCGCTTCACTTTGACTTATCTACTGCTCCCAGAGTTTTCACAAAATGCCTGGCTCTGGCCATTGCCTTTTGCAGACAAAGAAATATTCAAATTTACCCCTACTTAGATGACTGCCTTATTCAGGCAGATAGCCAGGAAAAGATGCTGAAGCACCTGGCCTTTGTAAAGAGCCTACTAACCTCCCTAGGGTACACAATCAACTAAAAGAAATCAAAACAGGTGCCCACCCAAAGCATAATCATCCTGGGAGCAAGTCTGGATGCAGCATCCTAGATGGCATACCTTACAACAGAGAAATTTTCCTGTCAGCCTACTTCTCTCAACTGGCCACCAGGCCCCAGCTTTCTGCAAGGAAAATCCTGCAAGCTCTGGGGTTTGTGGCATCTTGCATACTCCTCAGTCCATATGCCAGACTGCATATGAGGAAACTTCAGTGGTACCTAAAGAGCCTTTGGTGTCAACACTCTCAAGACCTGGAAACTCTTCTACCTATAATTCCTTGCCTCAGAAAGGAATTTCTTTGGGCAACAGCATGCTCCCACAACAAGGGACTGCCCTTCTCCCCACACCCCGCCACCCAGGCCCTACCACAGACGCATCAGACTACGCTTGGGATGCACACCTGGATGGCAGGTGCATACAGGGCCAATGGAGCCCACAGCACATCCCCCTGAACATCAGTCAAAAAGAGATGCTGGTTATGCAGCACACCTTGATAGCTTTGAAACCCCTTCTGTCTCCAGGGGTTTTCTGAAAACAACAGACACCACTGTGATGTGGTACATCAACAAGCAGGGAGGGACTCACTCCTACCTTCAGTGCAGGCTGGCCATGACCCTTTGGCTCACAGCCTCTTCCATGCAACTACACCTGTTAGCATAATACCTACCAGGCTGTCTCAACTCCCTGGTAGATCAGTTAAGCAGAAACATTCTGGACCCACACGAGTGGCAGCTCAACAGATGTACCTTCACACTAATAACTCAGAAATGAGGAACCCCGAAGGTCGATCTCTTTGCCTCACACACCAACCATCAGCTCAGCAAATTCTGCAGCAGGGAGCATCACTGCATGGCTTGGAAAGTGGATGCCCTGTCCTTCCCCTGGATCAACCTCTCGTTCTATGCCTTTCCTCCCCTACCTCTCATCCCCAGGGTACTGCTCAAGATAATGGAGGAAAAACCAAGGGCAATTTCTATAGTACCAGACTGGCCCCAACAGCACTGGTACCCCTTGCTGCGCAGCCTGTTCCCGCTGCCTCTATGGCATCTTCCTCAGATTCCAAACCTCCTAACCCAGAGAGAAGAGGAATTCATGCATCCCCAACTGCAGACACTCAATTTGGCAGCTTGGCTTATTCCCTAACCCCGAACCAATCTGCCATCCTCAGTAAACAGGTTCTGGATGTTAACCATGAGGCCAAACGCCCTAGCACCAGAAAGTCTTATGCATTTAAATGGAAAAGGTTCTGCACCTGGATCCAGACTAAGGGGGCCAATATGGCACAGCCGTCCATCCCTCTCATCGTGGATTACTTAGCTGACCTACTACACAGTGATCTCTCTTTTTCCTCTATAAAAATTCATGCCTCTGCTATTTCTGCTCATTTTCCCCACTGAGCCGCCCCTTTTCTCACACCCTTTAATCAGACAGTTCATCAGAGGGGCTAGCAACTTCAGGCCTCCCAGAAGGGCACCAACACCAGCTTGGGACCTTAACTTTATCTTGGAAAAGCTCACCCTGCCTCCTGTTGAACCAGCTTCTTCTGCAGAGCTAAAATTTCTCTCCTGGAAGACAGCCTTTCTTCTGGCATTCACTTCAACCAGAAGAGTCTCTGAGCTGCAAGCACTCATGACTGTGGAACCTTTCATCATCTTTCATGCAGACCGGGTATCCCTCAGAACTAACCCATCCTTCATGCCCAAGGTGGTGTCCAGTGTGGCTTTCAACCAATCCATTCATTTGCACACTTTCTTTCCTAATCCCCAGAACAAGGGGGAAAGGATTCTTCACTCTCTAGATGTGCACAGGCAGCTCAGATACTATCTGGACAGGACTAAAACCTTCAGAAAGTCTGATCAATTGCTGGTAAGCTATGCTACAGGGGCAGAAGGCAAAGCCATCTCCAAGCAAACCATTTCCAAATGGATAGCACACTGCATCCATTTCTGCTACAAGCAGCATGGTAAGCCTCCCCCCCCCCAAGGGGGGGGGGTCAGGACACATTCCACCAGAGCAGCCTCTGCCTCTGCCTCTGCAGCTTTCATCAGAGGAGTCCCCACCAGGGACATGAGGCTGCCACCTGGACATCTGTTCGCACTTTAATCAAGCCTTACCACCTGCCTCTCTTCTCCAAATTAAGGGCAGGGTTTTCCTTTGCAGTCTTGCAGGGCATCCTATCCAGCCCTAGTTTCCTTTACTGCCTCCACCCATTTCCTTAGCTTTGGGAATCTACCCAAATGTGATGACTGCAACAGTGAAACATGAAGAAAATAGCACAGTTGTGCACACTTGCCATAAATGTAGATGTTCAAGTGTATTCACTGTTGCAGTCCTGGTTTCTCTCCCTCCATCCCATTTTTTTTCTCTTTCTCCTTTTGTTACCATTCTTCCTTGTTGTTCTCCTTTTCTTACAAGGGACATATTGGTATTTATTTTTCACTGGTGGGGTTCTGCCTCCAGAACCCGGCCGCCTATTTGTGGGTTCCTGCCAGGTTAGGGCAAGAAAATCTGATGTAATGGCGTCAGCTGCCTTACGTTATACCACTGACGACCTGACGTCAGTCCTCAAGTGACAGCAACTGACGCAGAAATACTAAGTCTCTGGTATTCGGGCCGGCCAAGGGCTACCCTGGCAGGGATAACCCAAATGTGATGACTGCAACAGTGAATACACTCTAACATCTACATTTATGTTAAGTGTACACAACTGTACTTTCCCTCTTGTTCTTAGACATTATTTTCTTCCTGTTGTATAACCTATTTATACTTGATGTCCACCAGCGTGGCTTGTTTTTTTGTGAGGACCTTGTTTTCATCCGTTCGGATACAGCTGAGACTATACATTTGTATAGGTGTTTATATAGGGCATTTGTGTACACCTCTGTATAGAAGTCATTGGTGACAGTGGTAGCAGGGAGTTTGAAACTATTTATGCCATCTCTTAGGAGGCTACAGTTTGCATTGGAGAAATTTTTCATCCTTTTTGCCCTGGGGGTGGTGGGGTGGGGGTCAGGTATGATAGTTACTTCGAACAAGACTGGTTTGTGATCAGACCTTGCCAGGGAGGGCAACACGTGGGGGTAGTGTAGAAATGCCCTGTGTTGGTGCGTACTAAGTCTAGGACATTTGAGGGATACAGACTATTTGTTCCAGAGCATTTGTATTAAAGTCCAGGAACCTTAGGGTGAGCATGTTTGTGCTCGTATACGACTCCCAGTCAATGGAAGGATAGTTGAAATCACCCTTCACCAAAATGTTTGGCTGTACAGTGAGTGACTCGTGGGTCCAGGTAGGCAGAGTGGTTCTTGTGGTTCATGGTGGGGGATCTATAGCTAACAATGATATGGAGGGGAGTTTTACCTACAGTTAGTTGGACTTGGAGTAGCTCTAGGGAGTTGTACTGTTTGACCAGTCTTGATATTTGTCTTTAATGAAGATGCATGCACCTTGTCTAAACAAATCACTCAATATGGGAGACCTAAGAGAGTCATAACTAAAAAGAGCACTGGCCTCAAAAATCTTGGCTATCAGGACAGAGTAGAAGCTCTGTGTCTGTATTCAGTTTCCTAATGGACCTCTGTGTAGTTCCATGTCAAGCCATGAAAGATTCAACCCTCTTTGACCTCCTGTTCCTTTCAAAGAATGTAGCTAGAACACAGAAAATATGTTGTTAAAGAAACTAAACCTTCATCAACAGATAAGTAAGAGACGGCATGATAGATACATATAATCTTTCACCACTGGAACAAACTTCTACTGCATGTCAGAGTGCCACCCTTACCACCTTCAAGGTAAAACTAGAGAATTGGATAGGTAGCCTTAAGACGTCCTTCCATTTCACTGTGCCTGATGTCCAGCCAGTATACCAAAGCCTTATAGGTTGCTTTGAGGTAAGCTGCATGTCGTATGTATAATCCTCACATAGCATAGGGCATAAAGGTGACATCGGGGCATACCATCCTTAAGACTTTGGTCCGAACACCATCTTTTGATTGTCAATCTGAATGGCCGTTCTGTTGCTGGTTCACCAAGCAGTTACAGGTAAGTGTCCTGTTAAGGTTTTTGTTGTCTTATCTTTCTTTTCTGTGTTGTTGCTTGTGGAGTTTCATGTCATCCAGGAAGGATAAATGCCAGTGTGGAAGACAAATTTCCCCATAAAGACCATCACAGTGTCTGTTTTGCCTTGATGCTTTGCACTACCATACATCCTGTTCTGTCAGGCTTTCTTCTTTGGCACTTTATCTTGAAAGATAATCATTGTCTTAAGCTTCTTGCTAAAGACGCAATGGAGGGAACTTTCCACTCTGAGGGACAGCTGTCTTGGAAAAAGAAGGCCAAGAAACCTAGGCCTGAATTTTCTACTGTTCAGCCTGTGCCGGACATCCCTCCCAAAGTGAGTGATAGCTCTGAGGTTCGCCTGGCTTCATTGGTGGAGTCTTCTGCCGCAACCAGGTTGGAGTAGGGTGGGGATCTGACCTGAAACACATATGAGGAGGCATTGTAGACGTCCACTTCAGACATTTAGGGGAAACGGCTGATTATTTCTGAGGAACCTAGGGGTGTTCCCCAAATTTTAGTCAGAGATGTCATCCCTACTACAGTTATTGAATGCCATCCAGGGTCGGAGCCTTCCAAATTTTGTTTTAGACAGATGTCCCCTTAAAGAAAAAGCAGAAGACTAAACATATTTCTCAGCTGCTACGGCTCCACAGAGTGAATGTTCTTCGTGTTTCACTGTTGCAGTCCATCACTTTTGGGTTATCTGCTTGCAGTAGCCCTCAGTCGGCCTGATTATCAAAGTCTTGGGTCCTGCGTCGGTTGCTGCCTCATCTTCCATGATGTCAGGACATCAGGTAGTCAGGGGGTGTAAAGCATGCAGCCGACGCCATTACATCAGTCTTTCTTGCCGTGCGGTGCCCGAAGCAGAAGCAGTTCACAACTGCTGGTCGGCCGACT
Organism: Protopterus annectens; assembly: GCF_019279795.1. NCBI lineage: Eukaryota > Metazoa > Chordata > Ceratodontiformes > Protopteridae > Protopterus > Protopterus annectens. The sequence goes on along the minus strand of NC_056745.1, from coordinate 678,106,115 downwards.
CCTGAAATTTTCGTTTTCTAGTTTCAGAACCGAAGTTTTCATCTAAAGCTAAGTACCCCATTGGGGAAACTTTTTCTTGCTCTAAAATGATGTCATTAAAATCAATAATTGTATTACTTGTGAAAAACTACCTCATAAGATTTTCATTCGTACTGTATTCCTTGCCTAGACCCTGATCACGACATACCTTGCTGTCAGTTTTGTGCCTTATTTAAGCAACAAACTATTTGTCTCTATATTTTTGCTTCTAAATATTTTGGTACTCTGTTCAATTATCCAGATATGTCTTCGGTAAGCCGTCCGACTACCGACATTCCAAAAAATACGCAAAGATCAAGACAGGCCGCCTAGGTCCAAAGCTGCCGATGACACTTCTCCTAAGCTAGTCGCCAGTTCGCCGGTACTCAGTGAGGCACTTTTGCAGCCCCTGATACCCAACACTTCAGATTTGCAGGCCTCTACTGAGACCCATTCGGAGTCTGGAATGCCACGAGATGCTTCAACTATGGAACCTGAGGATGTCTCTACCTTGGATGGGTCCAGAGCCACTGTGCAGGCACCGGCTTCTGAGGGTGTATTCAGGCCTGCTGACTTGCATATTAAACCAATGCCATCTTATTCTTCAAGGCCTAAAACTCGAACCATGCCTAGAAAACTGACGCTCAGACCACATGGTCAGGCCTCTATGCCTGAAAAACAAATTATAAGAATGGCTGAAGACCTTATTACTTTAATCAGGGGAAGCCAACCTTCCCCCTCTAAGAGACCTAGGACTGAATTTGCTTATGATACTTCTGACCAGGATTCTGAAATTTCTATTTCCTCTGATGACCAGGATTTACCCTTATCTACTTATGAGGATTCTGATGCAGAGGACTCTATTCCATCTGCTTCCCCCCAGAGGATTTCTCTTTTGGTGAAACCTTGCATACTCTTAGGGAGCATTTTCTTTGGGAAAGCCAGGATTACTCTGATTCCAAAAAGAGGCTTAGGGATTTGTTACTCCTGCCCCAGCACAGGCCTTTAGCTATCCCTCCTGTACTAGACATTGTTGATGATGCCTTTTCGGAGTCTAGCTTGGCCCCTGACTCTTTACCTCCTACTCCCAGAAAACCTGATAGATATTAGAGTTCCTGACTCTCACAAGTTCCTTTTTAAAAATCCTACTGCGGATCCTGAGACTATTTCACAGGGACCCAAGGACATTAAGGCTACTACAGCCAAAAATCCTACCCCCTCTGATAGAGACTCCAGGACCCTGGATAGATGGGGTAAGAAGGTATACACTTCTGCAACCTTGGCCATTAGGGCCTTAAATTGCCAGTTTCATATGTTAAAGTATCAGCAGCATATTATTGGATTGCTTAAACAGAAAATGATGTTGATTCCTGATTGTGTTGAAAACAAGGATTTGCGGATTTAATGCATTCTGCTGAACAGGTTGGAAAATATACTTTGCAGTGTGGTTTTGATTCTCTAGAGGCATCTTGCAGGGCTGCTGTCACTGGGTCTGTACTTAGAAGGCATGCTTGGCTTAAGGAGCAATCCTTGCCAGATCATGTTAAAGCTAAATTGCTGGATGCTCCCTTAAATCAGGACCGCCTGTTTGGCAACAAAGCAGAAGAAGTTCTTAAAAAGATGGAGGAAAAAGCTAAATCTATGCAAACTGTTAAAGATTTCCTACAAGTACAGCCTCCAAGAGTTAGTGGGCATTGGCACTCTAAGAATTGGTCCTTTCCTGCCTCTTCCAGGCCTTCTCAGTCCAAATCCAGAACCAGCAAAACACCCAGGCTTCAGTCTCCAGGGTACACACAGGACTAAGCAGTGGGGGGCTCCCACTTCCAAATCAGGGAGTAGTATGACTCCACCCTATGGTAAACTGTCTCAATGACTTTATTTTAAAACTTCCAAGCACTTTTTAACTGACTGCTCCTTTAGGGGGAAAGATTGCTCTGCAGGCAAAAAACTGGGAACTCATTACCCAGGACAAATGGGTTTTAAATATAGATCTGAAGTAGGAGATTCATTTGTCTGCAACCTGTGGGTTATGGATCCGATATCGGATCCGAACCGGCATGGTTTACCAGCTATGGATCCGAGCTCTCAGCTCCTCCCCTCACCCATAATGCCCTGCTCTCCCTACATGACCTCAGATCTAGTTTGCCGCGCTGGTGACAAGATTAGTGTTCTCGAGCTCTTCAGCTAAGTGGTGTTTTCAAAGTTTTATATTGTTAAAAGTTAGATTTTTTGTGAAAGTTGTGTGAAAGTTTAGGATCCTTTTTTGATAGTTTTAATTGTTTAGTGATTTAAACTTGTTTTTACTTAGTTTCCCTCCCCTCGCTGGTAGCGTAGTGTGTGTTTGGGCCTGTTGTGTGTGTTTGGTTACTTTTACTTTTTTCTTTTTGTTTAAGTAACTCTTTAGCTTTTAGGATGTCTGAGCAACCTAAAGCTATTTTCTAGTGCTCGAGTGTGGCCATAAGCTTTCCCTGCTGATGGCCACACTGCAAGGCTTGATGCTGGGGTTGAACACCTCACATCTGGGTGTTCCATTTGTGCAGGGTTCAACCCCAGGGCATTGAAGGAGCGGAGGTCTAAGCTTGTCCTGGCGGGACTTTTGCCCCGGACTCGCTCCGCCTCCGCTCCTTCGGGAGCCGTTTGACTGTTCCTCCTCCCGGCTCCCCCTCCTCCTCCTGGGACTCAACCTCCCTGTAGTGGTTCGGAGGAGAGGGAAGCTAGAAAGAGGGACCGGGGGGAGAAGCACCATAAGCGGCGGGCCGAGACCTCTGTTTCGGCCCGCCTGCCAAGCGGCTTCTCCTCTGGCCTCCTTGTCTGCTGGTTCTCCCTCCTCGGCTCCGGTCACCCGTGTGTTTTTCACCGGGACCTGAGGAGGAGGAGACCCGATCTCCGTCGAGGCTATCCAGGAGGCACTCAAGGCCTACCTCGGTAGCCTCGTCGAGATCAACCTATAGCTTGTCAGATGCTGATCTGGACCGGATGATGATAAGGTTCATCCAGGCCCAGATACAGATGGGAGTGCTCTTGCCTCCCCTCTGGGGAGCTCGACTTTCTTTAAGCCAATTGCCCCTTCTCCGACCCGCTATCCGGGTTCGGAGCCGCTGGAGCCGAGCAGCTTCGGAGCCGGGGGTGGGTCGGCGCCGATAGTACTTGGTACTTCGGATCCGACCCTGCCCTCGAGTGCTTCGGATCCGACCTCGGAGCCTGGATCCGAGCCGATCCGGGGATCAGTGCTCCTTCGGCGCCGTCTGTGTCGGAGCGCACTGTTCCTTCGGATCCGGCGGCGCCGGCTCCGATCCACTCGGATCCGAGGGGAGCCGATTGTCGGATCCTTTGGTCGAGGTCGGCTCCCCTTCGGCTTTTGATGTAGTGGAGAGGGCCCTGTTGAGGGTCTCCGGACCCCGGCACTTGCTTCGCTCCGTCCCGCGCTCCATCTGCACTGGGTCAGGCTTCCACCATCCGGCCCTTAGGACAGCCCGCTCCTTTGCCCCAAGCTGTTCCCTTGGAACAGGTTACCGTTTGCGAGGAGTCCTCTGAGCCCCCCGGAGGATGTTCCCCGCAAACATTCGTGCAAAAGGAGGCACATTGACTCCCCCGAGTCTCTCACAGACGACACGGACTTGGAGGAAGGGGAAGGCTCCCCAAGATCACCCCCTGAGGATGTCTCATTTGGAGACATCATGGAAATGCTCCGCATAAGGAGGGGAGGTCTGCCCCCAAGTCTTCCTCGGACGAGTCCGTGTTCTTGGAGGCATTTGAAGCGGGCCCGTCTACCTCTTGGGTGTCCCCTCCTGCCGACCCCCTGGTGGACCTCATTACCACCAGGGCGTGGAAGGAACCGGACACCGTGGAGCCAATCCCAAAAAGGCCCGACCGTATTCTCAGTCCTCCGGTTGACCATGCCCATTGGAGTAAGGGGCCTCCCGTAGATGCCATGTTGACAGCGGCTGCCACCAAGAGGGAACTTGCTCAGGAGAGTCCCTCAGTCCATCCCCCGAGCAAGGAGTCTCGGATGATGGACCGCTTGGGGAAGCGGATGTTTAGTTCAGCGACCTTCTCAGTGAGGGCACTGAACTACCTGGCACATGTGATCAGGATGCAGCGCGATCTTATAAAAGAATACGCTGCATCCCCCCCAGAGTCCATGTCGGAGGAGGACAAAGTGCTGCACTCCACCCGCATGGCCACTCTCAGGTCAGTCACTAATACCTCTATGCGGCTACTGTCCCATGCTACGGAAGGTGCCGCTAGAGCCGCAGGGGCAGGCCTAGTTACCAGACGTCAGGCCTGGCTCCGTCATTGCGATTTCTCGGAGCCCTTCAAGGCGTCATTTGCGAACGCCCCTTTCGATGGTTCTGCCCTCTTTGGCAAAACTGTTCGTGACACTTTGACCCAGAGCGAGAAGGACGGGAAGACGCTGTCTGCCGTCGGAATCCGCTTCTCTGTACCCCAGAGGCCCTATTCTAGGAACCAAAAGGGTCAGAAGAAGATGTGGTTCCGGAAGTCGCAGCAATCCCAGCCTGCTCCGGACAACCAGTCCTTCCGTGGCAGAGGAGGACAGGGAGGACGCCGCCCTAGAGGCAGAGGGGCTCCCAGGAACTTTGGGTCCAGAGAACCCTTCTCTGAACGGCCCGCACAGCAGCCCTGAAGGGTTGCCCAACTGCTCCACTCTGGAGGCAGTCGGGGGACGTTTTTCGGAGCGCCTGGCGGCATGGGAGTCCATAACATCAGACCGCTGGGTCCTCCAGATCATATCCAGAGGATACCGTATTCCCTTTCATCATTTGCCAAAATTGAAGTCCCTCCCCGACGTTCCACCCGGTCAGTGGGAGGCCGCTTTGGCAGAAATTGGCCATCTGCTAAAGAAAAGAGCCATCCAGCCCGTCCCCCCAGACCAGATCGGATCAGGGTTCTACTCCAGGTTCTTTTTAGTGCCAAAAAAGATGGGGGATCTAAGACCAATTTTAGACCTTTCTCTTTTGAACCTGGCAGTTCCCAAGGAGAAATTCCGAATGGTTACGTTGCAGTCTTTTCTCCCCCTTCTGGGAGAAAACCACTGGATGTGCTCCATAGACCTCAAGGATGCGTGCTACCATATACTAATGGACAGATGCTCCAGGAGGTTTCTCCGCTTCCGGCTGGGAGCCAGTCACTACCAATTCCGGGTCCTTCCCTTTGGTCTCACCACAGCCCCCAGGGTGTTCACCAAAGTATTAGCAGTGGTAGCGGCCCACCTGAGGCTTCAGGGGGTGCAGGTCTTTCCCTACCTGGACGACTGGCTCCTCAACGCCCCAACAAGGCATCTACTTCTCTTGGCGCGAGACTCCTTTCTCCATCTTGCTCCCCGTCTGGGCATCACGATAAACACAAAAAAATCCAACCTAGCACCCACGCAGTTCATAGATTTTATAGGTGCCAGGTTAGACACGAGGAGATTGAGAGCCTTCCTCACTGCGGACAGAGTTCAAAACCTGCAGCTGCAGGTGCGGGCCATTCTCCACTCAAGCTCAGTTCCGGCGGAGTTGGTCCTGAGGGCCCTAGGGTCCATGGCGGCAGCGATAGCACTTCTTCCTCTTGCCAGGTTCAATATGCGCATCCTTCAATGGACACTCCTAGTTCAGTGGTCGTATCTTGCTCTTCCTATGCATCATCCCATTGCGATCAGCAAGGCGTGCAGGCGGTCCCTCCTGTGGTGGCTACACTCTCCAGATCTCCACGGAGGCCGCCCCTTTTGTGCCTCTCCCCCTCTCGCCACGGTGACCACAGACGCCTCCCGCCTCGGGTGGGGGGGGCATTTTGCGGGCCGGACGGTCCAAGGCACGTGGAACGATTCAGAGACCTCACTGCATATCATTGTTCTAGAGATGAGAGCAGTGCTCTTAGCGTTGCTAGCACTTCAGGCCTTTCTTCCCTTGGGAACAATTGCGATTCAATCGGACAACATGTCGGTTGTCTGGTATATCAACAAACAAGGGGGAACCAGGTCTTACCCTCTCTGTCGAGAAGCCATGAGAGTGTGGGAATGGGCAATCTCCACCAACCGCTTTCTCATAGCAACGCATATTCCGGGTCGGTCCAACATCCTGGCGGACAAACTCAGTCGCACCATTCTCACCCCTTACGAGTGGTCTCTCAAAACTCAGGTAGCGGAACGCATCTTCGCACGGTGGGGAACTCCTTGTTGCGATCTTTTTGCATCTCCCTCAAACACCAAGTGCGACCGTTTTTTCGCTCTAATACCTCCTCCCGGAGGTGCCCCAAGAGACGCTCTGGTGCATGCTTGGCCACCCGGTCTTCTGTATGCTTATCCCCCCTTGCCTCTGATGCTCCAAGTTCTTCAGAAAGCCTCTCGGTTGGGGTGCAGAATGATTCTCATTGCTCCATTTTGGCCTCGACAGATCTGGTTCCCTTTCCTAAGGTCTCACTCAGTGAATCCTCCTTGGATTCTAGATCCCATACCGGATCTAATATCTCATCCATCCAACTTATCTCCTCCGAATCTGGACAACCTGAAGCTGACTGCTTGGCTGCTCCAGTTCCACTCCTGATCAGGACTCCCGGTATTTCGTCCCCTGTTAAGGCCATCCTGGTGGCAGCTCATAAGCCATCCACTAGGAAAGTCTACCGCAGTAAGTGGAAACGGTTCTCCTTGTGGGCGGAGCGGCAAGGCCTAAACCCCTTCACAGTTCCTCTTCCGTTGGTACTTGACTTCTTAACCTCTCTTTTTAATGATGGTGCCAGCAGTTCCACGGTCAAAGTACAACTTGCGGCAATTTCTCATTATCATATTGGTCATTACTCCAGTCCTCTGATGTCTGCCAGATTGTGTAAGATTTTCCTAAAAGGTACTTTCCTTCTCAGGCCCCCTGTAAAGCAAGCGGTTCCTCCTTGGGACCTTTCTTTAGTCCTCCAGGCCTTGACCCCTTCGAACCGGCGGCTACGGTAGATCTGAAATTTTTATCTTTTAAGACCGCATTTTTAGTAGCCATTACTTCGTCCAAGAGAGTCTCAGAGCTTCAAGCATTATCAGCTAAGCCTCCTTACTTGGTCTTTCATCCGGACCGTGTTTACCTCAGGACCAACCCGTCCTTTCTTCCTAAGGTAGCTTCTGAAGCAAACATTAATCAGTCCATTAACCTCCCTGTTTTTTTTCCCAAATATCAAAACAAGGGTGAATACAAGCTTCATTCCTTAGATGTTCACAGGCAACTTAGATTTTATCTAAACAGGACGGCTGGTCATAGGCAATCCGACCAGTTGTTCATTTCCTTTGCAAAATTTAATTTGGGCAAGCCAATTTCTAAAGTCTCATTATCTCGCTGGATGTCACAATGTATCTTATTGGCTTATCAAGCTTCTGGAAGGCCGCCGGAGGGTGTACATGCCCATTCAACCCGGTCAGTCTCTACCTCGGCGCCTTTAAGGCTAGGATTCCTCTAGATGACATTTGTGCAGCAGCCACTTGGGCTTCATCTCATACATTTATTTCCCACTACAAGTTGGATCTTACATCTAGGGGTAGAGCATCCTTTGGCTCAGCGGTGCTCGGAATATCCTTCCATGATGGCGCCCAAGGTTCAGGTAGCTGGGGACTCTGTCCCACAGGTTGCAGACAAATGAATCTCCTACTTCAGATTTAGAAGTTATGTACTCACCATAACGTTCCATCTGAGTAGGTGTATTCATTTGTCTGCAACCATCCCGCCCTCCTATCCCCCTGGCCTTTTCAGTTTCCTGCATATGATGTGTTACCCTTTTCAGGGTGTTTATGCTGTTGGCAAACTCGATCTGAGGTCATGTAGGGAGAGCAGGGCATTATGGGTGAGGGAAGGAGCTGAGAGCTCGGATCCATAGCTGGTAAACCATGCCGGTTCGGATCCGATATCGGATCCATAACCCACAGGTTGCAGACAAATGAATACACCTACTCAGATGGAATGTTATGGTGAGTACATAACTTCTAATTTCCCAAGGGTACAGATTTCACTTCCACATGTTACCAGCCCCAAACGGTTGACCAAATCTACCCCCAAATCAGTGGGCAGAGGCTCAAAAGCAAGTACTCTCTCTCTTAAGCATAAAGGCTATTCAGACTGTACCAGAAGAGGACAAGGTTTCTACTTGAGACTTTTCCTGTTACCCAGAAAAGACAACTCATGGCATCCTATCCTGGACCTTTCTACCTTAAACACCTTTTTGGTGATTCCAAAATTCAAGATACTAACTCTTCACCACATACTTCCTATGCTAGGCAAGGATGCCTGGTTGGCAACACTGGATTTAAAGGAAGCCTACCTGCACATCCCAATCAGGGAATCTTGCAGAAGATACCTACACTTCAAAGCAGGCTACATGCACTATCAGTTCTCTGTGCTGCCCTTTGGTTTATCTACTGTGCCCAGGGTATTCACAGAGTGCCTAGCTCCAGTCATTGCATTTTGCAGCTAAAGAAATATTCAATTATACCCATACCTGGACGATTGTCTAATTCAGGCAGAAAGCCAGGACATACTTTGGAATCATCTGGCATTTGTACAAAAGGTGTTAACTTGTCTGGGGTACACCATAAACAAAACGAAATCACATCTGGTACCCTGTCAACAAATTATATTCCTGGAAGCAAGCTTGAACACAACTTCCCAGATGGCTTTCCTCATGCCAGAGAAACAAATTCATTTGACCACTTACTTCAAACTAGTAGCCACAAAAACCCTGCTATCTGCAAGGCAAATACTGCAAGCCTTGGAGATCATGGTCTCGTGCATTCTACTAATTCCATATGCAAGACTGCATATGAGTAAACTACAATGGTATCTAAAAAGCCTATGGTGTCAACATTCTCAGGATCTAGAAGCAATGATTCCTATCATACCTTGCCTACAGTTAGAATTCCTTTGGTGGGCAGAGGCCTGCCACCAAAATAAGGGACTACCATTTACTCTACCCCCTGCCGCCCAAACCCTAACAGACTCATCAGACTATGCATGGGGGGGCTCACCTGGCAGTGAAGTCCATTCAAGGCAAATGGAACCCAAGTCAAATGCACCTGTATATCAATCAAAAAGAAATGTTAGCTGTACAGAATACTCTGACAGCCTTCAAGGACCCCATTCTTCCAGGACAATTAATGGTAAAGATGGACAACACCACTGTTATGTGGTACATAAACAACAGGGGGTGGTACCCATTCTTACCCCCTCTGCAGACTAGCCACAAGGACTCCCCACAAACAAGCTTGGAAAGTGGATGCTCTGTCCTTCAGCTGGAAAAATCTGTCAGTTTAAGCATTTCCTCCTCTGCCTCTCCTCTCCAAAGTACTACTAAAGATCAAACAGGATCAAACCAAGGATGATACTGATTGCAGCAGACAGGCCACGCCAAAATGGAAAAGATTCTGTGCCTGGAACCAAATTCAAGGGATGACCACAGCAGCGCCCAGTTTACCTCAGATTCTTCAATACTTAACTGAGATGCTTCACAAGGGCCTTTCCTTTTCCTCCATCAAAATTCACGCCTCAGCCATTTCAGCTCATTACAACACAGAATCACCCCTCTTTTCGCACCCACTGCTCAAGCAGTTCCTCAGAGGGACCAGAACCTTAAGACCACCCAGGAGAGCCCCAACTCCAGCCTGGGACCTTAACTTTGTATTGGAAAAACTCACTCTTCCTCCTTTTGAGCCAGCTGCAAGTGCATAGTTAAAATTCCTTTCTTGGAAAACAGCTTTTCTTTTAGCAATCACTTCAGCAAGAAGGGTATCTGAATTACAGGCCCTTATGGCAGTTGGGCCTTTCATCATCTTTCATGTGGACAGGGTGTCCCTCAGGACCAGTCCGTCCTTCATGCCCAAGGTGGTATCCACTGTGGCTCTTAGTCAATCCATTCATTTGCCAACCTTCTTTTCTAATCCACAGAACAAGGGGGAATGGATACTGCACTCCTTAGATGTGCACAGACAACATAGATTTTACTTGGACGGGATTAAACCTCAAAGGAAATCTGAACAACTGCTGGTGGCATTTGCTGCAGGGGCAGAGAGGGGAAGGCTATTTCAAAGCAGACCATTTCTAAATGGATAGGCCAGTGCATTCATTTCTGCTATAAGCACCATGGAAAACCTATCCCACAGGGGATTAGACCCCATTCAACCAGGGCTGCATCTACCTCTAAAGCCTTTCTCAGAGGTGTCCCTACCAGAGACATCCTAAAAGCTGCTACCTGGAGTTCTGTACATACTTTCACCAAGCATTACCATTTGTCAATTTTCTCTAAATCCAGTGCTGGCTTTGCCACTGCAGTCTTGCAGGGCCTTATAGCTGGTCCAAATGCTATCAAAATTCCTCCTCCCATTCTTAGCTTTGGGAATCTACACAAATGTAATGACTGCAACAGTGAAACACGAAGAACATAGTACAGTTGTGTACACTTACCATAAATGTAGATGTCTGAGTGTATTCACTGTTGCAGTCCTGGTTACCCTCCCTCCAGCCCCCTGACTTCTTTTGGCTATACCTGTATTCTCCTTTACTATGTTTAAAAGCTTTTTGGTGTATTTTCTTTTTTGTTGGAGGTACAACCTTGTGTGTATATATATACACACATACATTTAATTGCTTCCAATTAGGGGGGCACCTGACATCTGGGGCAAGAAAAACTGATGTAATGGCGTTGGCTGCATGCTTTATACCCCTGACTACCTGATGTCACGAAAGATGAGACAGCAACCGACGCAGGATCCAAGACTTTGATAATCAGGCCGACTGAGCTACTGCAAGCAGATAACCCAAATGTGATGACTGCAACAGTGAATACACTCGAACATCTACATTTATGGTAAGTGTACACAACTGTACTGTAGCAGTCCTTTACTCAAGTTTTGTTTAGTGATATGATGGCTTTAAGCCCTCCTCAGGAAGTTTCTGTTCCAGCCCCCCCCCCCCCCCCGGTCCTGTACCCTCCTTAAGAGAACCAGAAAACAGGACTCCTCTGAGGAGGAGGCAGATTCAGTTGAGGAATCCCTTGCTTACTCCTTATAGATTCCCTCTCCTTTGTACTGTGGATTAGAGGAAGAGGAGTCTACCAGTCCTGATACCCCCTTTGAAGAGATTTCTTTTGGGGACACTGTCTCTAGAATGGTATAGTTCTTTAAATGGGATTGTATTCATGTTTCTGAGATACAAAAAAGGAATTATAAGCTACTGCAGATGATTTCTCCCAGACCTTCTGCTGTCCTGTTTTGGCTGCTTTGTTTGTATGCCTTTTCTAATGCCTCTAAGGCTCCAGATTCATAGCCACGTGCCCTCAAGAAACCTGATAGGTTGTATAGGGTGCTTGAGGACTGTAAGTTCTTGTACAGTGTCCTGCTGCTGACCCGTCTGTGTTAGTAGATTCTGACATGCTTTCTTCTCCTAAGTTACTGCCTTTTGATAAAGATAGCAGAGCTATGAAAAGATTAGGCAGGGAGGTTTATACTTCTGCTACCATGGCTTTTAGGGCTGTTAATTATCAGACCAGTATGTCGAGGTACTTTTGTTGGCTCTGCTTTCCCAAGTGATTTCTGATCTTCCAGACTGTGAAGGTAAAACTTCTGCCCTTTCCCATTTAGGGACTTCCTCCCAGGTGGCTCGTCATTCCATCAAGTTGTAGTTGTGATGCAGCAGATACTGCTTCTTGTATTGCTGCTTTCAGGTCAATGATGAGGAAGTATTCTTGGCTTTGGCTTCAACCTTTGCCTGATGATGTTAAGGCTAAGTTGATGGATGCCCCTCTAGATAATAAACACTTGTTTGGCGAAGCTGCTGCTGATTTGTTTGTCCCTTCAGGATAAGGGCAAGATTTTACAGGAACTTAAACATGTGTCTGTTCCTCCTGTTCCTAAATTTTAGAAAACCTAGCCCAATAAGCCAGCCTTTGTACACAGGCAATCTCGCCCTCCTTCTAAGGGTAAAAAGGGTGGCAAACAGGTTCAGCCTGTGAAGGCTATTCAGACTTATGTGCCTCAGAAATCTTCTTTTCCAGATAAATCAGGTGCTGTCTGACTATCCTGTTCTTCCCAGCCACTTTTCTCTTTCTCTTCACCTATCACTCTCTCTTTCTGTTCAGCTAAAGATTACTCGGGATTCCTGGGTTCTTTCCATTATCTGCCAGGAGTATTTCATAGTCTGGAAATCTCTTCCCCCATTTATGGGAATTCCTCAGCCCCCTCAGGAACAGCTGTTGTCCTTTCCAGGAGTGCTTAAAGATCTTTTTTGAATCGGGGGTACTATTCAATAAGTACCTGTGTCCCAGAGGGAGAGGGGGTTTTACTCCAGGATGTTTCTAGTGCCAGGGAAAGAGGCTACCTGGTGGCCAATTCTAGACCTGTCTCTCATTTATTTTATTTTACATTTGTTGACCGGGAAAATCTGACTGGATGCTTTTCCATTTTCAGCAGAGGCCCGGGGAGAAAAGCTCCACAGTACAAATCAGCTAATCATTACAAGTAATACAGAGGGGTTTACATTCATAGAGAGTAACAGACTTAACATAGCTAAGTAACATGTTCATGTTTAGTTTAACATATAGGTATTACTCATGCTTCGTTCAAGTTTACATGTCAGGTATGAACACTTTTCTGAGGGTGCCCTCTTTTTGAATGTTGTCCCTTCAGACTTTGTTCTATCTTTTGCTTCCCCAGGTTTACCTGGTGTCTCTGGATCTCAAGGGTGCTTATCTCGATCTCTCTATTCATCCCCCTTTCAGGAAGTTTGTATGTTTCTGTGTTGCTTCCTGGCATTTTCAGTTCCCTGTTTTGCCCTTTGGCCTTTCTACTGCCCAAGGGTGTTCACCAAATGCCTCACTCCTGTGATTGTTTTTTGCAGGCTTCAGGAGATCCAAGTATTTCCTTACTTGGACAACCTCCTGTTTACAGCAATGCTCCAGAGATCTTGTTGCAAAATCTTCATTTTGAAAATACCAATGCACGCAAGTAAGAAAGAGGTGCATGGCCAACAAAGTACAAAAATGCAAAAAAACAGCCAGCACTCATATGGCAGCAATAAATGTTTTATTCCATCACATTTCTTTCAGTATAGAAAGCACCATTAACATACCAGTTTTGGCTACAAAGCTTTCTTCAGTGCAAAAAAAACTTTGCACTGAAGAAAGCTTTGTAGCCAAAACCGGTATGCTAATGGTGCTTGCTATACTGAAAGAAATGTGATGGAATAAAATCTTCATCTTTGCCATTTTTCTTCTGCAAAGCCTGGAGTCCAGAATAAACTTAAATTCTTTTCTGACTCCTTCTCAGGACCATGTTTTTCTGCGGTGCAGGATCCAGACTGTGCATATACTGGCATTCCTACCTCCTCCCAAGGCCTTAACATTAATTTTGTTTTTTCAACCTCTTTTTACTCTGGCCTGTATAACAGCTGGAGAATTTCTGAGAGCGCTGGGGTTCATGGCTTCCTCCACTCCTATGCTCTCTCTGGCTAAACTCCACATGAGAAAGTTTCAGTGGTTTCTGGTCAGTTTGGCTTCAACATGTGCGTCCCATCAAATTCTTAGTTCCTCTTCTGCCTTGTCTCAAGACAGAACTTCACTGGTGGATTCAGTAGTTCTCTAAATCCAGGGCTCCCTTTTCATCCCCCTCTTCCATCTCAGGAGATGTTCACAGATGCTTAAGACATGGGATGGGGAGCAGCATTTGGCTCTGTAAAGGTGCAGGGTGTTTGGATGCCTCTTCAACAGAAAGAGCACATCAGTGTCAGAGATGAGAGCTCTTTTGCTGGGTTTTCAGGCTTTTTAACCTCTCTTCTCCCCAGAACCTTTCAAGGTATTTACGGACAGTACCACAGTGATGTAGTGTGTAAACAAGTGGGGGGGGGGGCAAAATCTCATCTTTGCCAGTTGGCACTTGTGGTACGGGAACTTGCTATCCATTATCAAGTGACTTCAGGCAGTTTACATTTTCTCAGGTCAAAATATTGTGGCAGACACTCTGAGCAGGTCTTTAACTCCATCCCACAAATGGATGCTTCACAAGGATGTGTTGTCCACCAGTGGGGTACTCTTCAAATAGATCTTTTTTCCTCTGTCCTCTTGAGTCATAGGTCCTCTGGTTTGGAAGGTGGACACTGTATCTTTTTCTAGGAAGGGGATGTTTCTTTACTCTTTCCCTCCCCTTCCCCTCATAACAAACGTCCTGTTCAAAATTCAAGAGGATGCTTCCAAAATCTTGTTGGTGACTCCCTTTTGGCCGAATTTAGAAAAGGGCAATCATCACAAGTTACCTCACAGGGTGGATCTTACTCGCACAAGACAAGGGATCTCTCATCCATCCCCACCTGTCCACTCTTCCACTGACACAGTTTGTTGATAGGATTTTGATTCCACAGACACATTTTTCCTGGGGACATGCTTAGGGTCCTGCAGGAGGCCAGGAAACCCAATGCTAGGAAATCGTACTTATCCAAATGGAAGAGGTTTTCTGTTTGGTGTCTTTCTTGTAACCTGGACCTGCTTTCTGTGGATGTTCGTTTGGCGCACTCTTGTCTGTGTGAATTGCTCAGTACTGGATTGGCGTAATCTTCTGTTAAGGCCCACTTAGCTATCTCTGCTTGTCTGGCTATATCTAATCCTCTAGCTTCTAGATTTGAAGCTAAACAATTCATTATAGGTGTCCTTCATATTAGGACTTCCAGGAAGCCTTTTCCTCCTCCTTGGGATCTTGATTTTGTTTTGGAAGAACTAACTCTGGCTCCATTTGAGCCTGCAACCTCAGCTTCCTTGCAACATCACTCTTGGAAGACACTATTTTTGTTAGTCCATACTTCTGCCAGATGGGTGTCTGGGCTTCAAGCCCTTATGGCCTGTCCTTTTTTGGTGTTTCATAAGGACAGGGTGTCCTTGCATACTAATCCTTCTTTTATGCCCAAGGTGGTGAATGAGTTATCCCTTAATCAGTCTGTTCATTTGCCCACTTTTTTCCCTTCTCTGTAATCTGCCACTGAGAAGGTGCTGCACACATTGGATGTGCATAGACAACTCAGATTTTATTAGGATAAGACAAAGACTTTTTACAAATCTGATCAACTCTATTTCCTTTCTTCCTCGGTCCTTAGGATTCGCTGTGTCCAAGCAAACTATTTCTTTTTGGATATCTAAAGCCATTTCTTTTTGTTATTCCTTTCATAGTAAGAGTCTTCCTCCTTCTGTTAAGTGTCATTCTACCTCAGCTGTGTCTTCTTCTGGCACTTTTTTCAAGGGTTTGGATACCAACTCTGTTCTTGAGGCAGCAACCTGGACTTGTGTGCATACATTTGCCAAGTACTAGAGCTGGTTTTGCTGGGGGGATCCTTCATGGCTTCCTAGAGAGCTCTTCTGCTCCTTCCTCCTCCCTCTCTTCTTCCTGAACTTTGGCACTCTCCCTATTGTAATGAATACTGCAACTGTGAAATGGAAAGACATAGTACAGTTGTGTAAAATCTTACCATAATGGTAGAAGTTCTTCTCTTCACTGTTGCAGTATTCACTCCCCCCCCGGTCTGTTTCTCTTCTGGATGAACTGATTACCTGTCATCCTTCGACTGGAGTTCCTACTGAGGCTCTCAGTTCTGAGGATGGTAGTTTGGATGTCACCTTTATGTCCTACACTCAGCAAAGAGCATACGCATGACATATGACATACCTTTAAGCACCCAAAAATCTTTGGTATACTGGCCAGACATCAAGCTGCCCTTGGCAGGGGATCCCTATTGTAATGAATACTGCGACAGTGAAGAGAAGGACATCTACCATTATGGGAAGATTTTACACAACTGTACTTTCTCTTCTGTTCCATTTTGTCTTGCCCTCCTTGAGGCTGGAAGGAACTTTTGATTATTATTTTTTTGGCTAGGCTTGTAATGGTCTGCAAACCGACTGTCTAGTACTTGCGTATGAATCGGAGTCACTTGGGTTACTGCATTCTAAACTAATTTCTCTGTTTTCTTTCAAAGAAATAAGTATCATTAGGCAGTAAAGAGTACAGTTAAGTTGACCACTATTAGTCAAGAGCCAGGGAAAAGTAGAACTTCAGAAAGGAAGTTAAACTCATGAATTAACCAGGGAACAGGAACATAGAAAAGAGGAAAAGGGTAGAAGGTACAGAGTGGACTCAAATAGTGCCTGTGTTTGATACTTCTAACTCTTAGTATATACTATCCTGTAGAGGACTTCATGGAGTTAAGCTGTTGTAGCATGTTTTTTGGTTTAACTGAAGAAATGTCTGGACCCATATCCTGTACAATGTGCAGTGGTATTTAAATGTTTGGGTTTATCAAATGTGCTGTTTTTTCTAGTGCCATCATTTCTGGTTTTGGGGAGCTGTATTTCTGTAATCGATTCTAAGGCACAGTGACAAATGTTTTTATAACCTCAGGGGGTCATGAGGTACATCTTTTCTTAGTTGAGGCACTGCAACAATGATTAGCATGAGCAGGTTTGCAAAATTTGTATTGTATTGTGTTAATTAGCTGATATCACAACATACTGATTTCGTCTTTGGAATCTCATTTCTTCTAGTTCTTGTATCCAGATTACTGTCTCCAAATAGGGTGATTGTCCTTCACTCTATACTTGGATATTTGAGGCATTATCTTTGAAGGCTTTCTTTCATATTCTGTCTTGGACCACTTCTCCATGAAGGCTTCATTTTTATTTTATCCCTTTGCATCACTTCAGGGTAGAGTCAAATATTTGCAGCTGAGCTGTATATTTAAATAAAGTGGTGCTTGTATAATTTAGATTTATTTTACTTTGTTACGCAAACTTGCATTGCTCCTTGTTAAGTCGCCACTTTTTGCAAATTGTATATTTATTTTCATTTACTCAAAGGATTTCCAACATTCAACTAAAGAGATGGTTAAATATTCCGGTGGCAATGTGACCTTTGTATGCGTTTTGTGTATTTTTCTCCAATAATTTTGTTTTATTTTGTCTTGAACCAACCTCTACGAGCTGCTATGTTAGCTGCTCAATGTGGTGTCTTTGCATTGCTAAATCTCCTTAAAAAAATCCTCTGCAAAGGTTAGCTTTTGGATTCTGTTTCCAGGAATGTTATCAGTAACCATCATTCAGCACTTCCTGTATTTTCCCATTCTGTCCTTATTTGATTTTATTTACTCCATTAGTGACCTACTTATTTAAAGACACATTACACTTGTTCTCCTTCATGCTGAATGTCTGTGGAGCCCTTGTCTAGCAAAACTTTCTCCTCTTCCATTTTCTTCATTTTATTTCTCCAGGATTTTTCATTAGTTGACATCAAGACAGAGTAATCCTCAGCCAGGATCTGAATTTAAACCAGATTGGCTTCTGTAATTTGCTTCTCTCAGCAGTTATCAGTTTTTCTGCTCAGAGACCTCCATTTAACAAGCATGTCAGTTGGCCATCTTGGAATTGTTTCCGCTACCCATTTGATAGCCCATTCCATGGGCCTACAACCCTTTCTATGAAAAAGTATTTTTGGAAATCCAAGGATTTAGCTACCTGTGATCCCTTCTGTTCTGCTTGATCAGAATGACCTTGTCTCATCTCCCTGTCGTGATCTTGTATGCCAATATCATAACCCCTTAGTGTCTTCCCATTTCAGTGAAAGGAGCTGTAACTTCTCCAGTCTCTAATCATATTACTTTCCCACCATCCTACAGATCTTTGTGGAGTTTTCTTCTAAATTCCTTCCAATAGCCTGAATCCCTTTTTTCTTGCAAGGTTTCCAAAACTGCACAAAGTACTCAAGGTGTAGTCTAACCAAGGCATTGTGGGAGGGGGGAGTATTTACCTCATGCTTCTGAGATGTATCCTCCAGAGATATACTCAGCATTTTGTTTATTGCTACCAGTGTCCTCTGACTCTGCTCTTGGAGGTATATGCCATGTGTAAGTAACACTGCCCATATTCTTTTTCTGCTCAGCTGTCATCCATTCCATTGTTTCCAGCTGGTGTTTCACACCAGGGTTGTTGTGGTCTGAACCAAGTGCAGTGCTTGCATTTTCATGCATTGAACCTTGGCTTGCACCTTTCTGCCCACTTCAGCCATTTTTGAATCCTTCTGTAGATTCCATCCCCATCCTCCACTGCTGCCGCTACCTTTGTCTTAGAGGTTGATTTGGTTCTCTCTTCCCTCAAATACGTCAGACAAATGCATCAAAAAGTACTGGACCCAGAACAGACCCCTGTGATGCTTCACTAGTCATGTCTCTATTTTTGTTCATCTTTCCACTCACCGCAACTCTGTGTTGCTCTTCAAACATGCAGCTATTCATTTCTTCAGTCTTGATCATGCTTTTAAACTCATCCAGTATGAGAAGATAGTGTCTTACTGAAGTGCAGGTGAACCACATTAAAAACTGGAACAAGTTTGAGGACTCCTGATCATGAACCCATGTTAGTTGCTGTCTTAGAGTTTGTTGTCCTGTAGGAATGCTACCAGTTTTCACCTCATAATTCTATGACCTCCCCTGTCTGTACTTTTAAACTGACAGGCCTATAGTTCATGTTTTTTTCTTGCTTCTCTCTTTGTAAAGAGGTACTACATATGTTCTCACAGTCCTCAAATTTTTCTCTAACTAGTGAGCCAGTAAAGATCTTCGTTAGGGGCTCTGCAAACACACTGGCCATATTTTTTATGGACTATGGTAGACAGCCACTCTGGTCTTTATGCTTTATTCTGCAGCTTGTTTACTCCCCCTAATTGCTGTCATTCTCCTAACTCCTTTTTGACCACTCTTACCATAATAACGTAGGCCGTTCTAAAATCTTATACTGTTGCTTTATTTTCACCATTTTTCCCAAATCTGAACTGCACAGTGGCATCATTATTGTCGGCAAACAGTATCTTAAACTGGGTATTTCTTACAGTCAGTGCATTAGTTAGAAGCATTTCCAGAATTCTGTAATCTCTGGTTCAGTCCTACACCAGTTCACCGAACCCCTTATAGTCCAAGACCTCGATCAGTTTCCACTCCCTCACTTCCATGGACTTTTACATCTCCCAGTCTTTTCCTGGCAGATTCAGATCTCTAAGTATTACCATCTTTATCCAAAACTGTTTATACATAGAGTTGAAATGACATACTGTTGTGTACATGGGGCATATAGACGAGCTTGCCCCTTATTTTTGCAATTGTTTTTTTTTTCCATTGGTTTCATTTTTTTTTGTACTGTATTATTTATAGTATACTTAATTTTTTAAACATTTTATTAGCATTCATTTTATTGACCGTGAATCATCTTTGGTATGACATTTTGAATGGAGACATTCCCGTTATACCCATGATTCTGCCTTGGTGAGGGACTCTCAACTATCTTTGCTAAAATAGATGTGCACAATGAGTCCACCTTTTTTCTGGTTCATTTTCAGGTGACCATACATTGTGGGAAACTTCATTGGCAGCCCTTGCCTCTCATGAGGTCTTGAGTGTGCTAACCTGCCCTTCTTATTCTTCTCCCAGGAGGCTTAATGCCAAATGGGAAAGAGGAAGTGACCTTTTGGTATCTCTTCACTTGGAGCCTGTTTTGAAACATTGCAGTATTTGCAGCATGGAGACACCCTTATTCTTGCCATTCTGCCACATAAGTACTGGAAAGATTCAACAGAACCGTGATGGTCTATGTATGAATTGCTTTTGAGATAAAATACAGTACATGTGGGGAATTAACTACAGACACAGAACTGCCTAGCTAGCTTAACTCCCATTGCTCTTCAGATATGCTAGCATGAGCTGATTCTACCCCAGGACAGGTGTGCTGGTGTGCATCTTATTCCAAAGGGACAAGTCAGCTCATGCTATCCCCGGGTTTTTGCCACAGGATTACGCTGCATCTCCAGCATGAAGTTTGCAGTCACTTAAACTGGTTCTAGCTCCAGACATCCAATATCTTTTTTTAGTTAAAGGTAATTATCTCATTGACGATTTTTTTTATTTTTTTTATTATGGTGTTTGTGATTTGTATTGTTGCTGCTGAATGACTTTCTTGGAAACTTTTTCTTTTCTCAGGGCATGCCTCATGCAGGCTGAAAATCCATTTGTGGAAAGAGGATCTTCTACAAAAGACTGTTATTCTAGGTGTTATTCTTGGTAGACTCCCACTTTGTGGTAAACTGCCATACTTATGTTGATTTCATGCACATGACCCATAAGAACGAATAAGCTTCTGTCAGTGCCAGGTGGCAGCTACCCGGAGATGGAAA
This sequence comes from Protopterus annectens, assembly GCF_019279795.1. Classification (NCBI taxonomy): domain Eukaryota; kingdom Metazoa; phylum Chordata; order Ceratodontiformes; family Protopteridae; genus Protopterus; species Protopterus annectens. The sequence continues at coordinate 678,085,888 of NC_056745.1, read as the reverse complement.
AAACTTTAGTGTGATCCATCCTGAGCCACACAAACGTAATCACAGTAAAGAAAAGTTAGGGGACCTTCATAAAAGACATGACTAAGCAGAAGTCTACCTTCTAAACATCAGGTAAGGCCCAATGATGATGTGTCCTTGGGTCCAGTATTTTGCAAGCTGTTTTCTGATCCCTTTGGAGGTGGACATGCCAGTAGTTCTTAACATCTCTTCCTGAGCATTGTTCTACCTAGCAGGGATGCTAGAGTCAAGACAGCAATGCAGGTATCTGATGCTGATACCTATATTGAAGTGGTCATTCCTTTTCCATCATAATTATTCATAAGGAACACCCTGGGAATCAGATATCAAATTAGATGCTATGTGGCTGAGATGAGCACCTTCACCCATGTGGCCTTTCAGTAAACTTTGATGTCTTACTATTGTACAGTCCCATGTCTGGCAGATGAAGTTGGTCAACTTTAACAGTAGGTCATTGCCCTGTATGATTTTAAAAACCTGACAGAGGAGCTCTTCTCACTGTGGCAGAACTCGCAAACCACTGTCAGCCATCCATTTCATCTCAGCCTCCTATGAGAAAAAGGGAGCCCTTTGCATGGTGAGAGTTGCATTCTTTTGAAGAGGAGGAAGATTTGCCCTGCGTCTGTAAAAGCATATTGTTGGCTGCTGCTTCATGTCCATAACAGTCAGTCAGGAAGGATCCCAAGGAAACCATGGTGGTGGAGGTAACTGCAGTCAGAATGCTACTGATAGAAGTGTCAGACTCATGAAGAAGAGATTAGTTTACAGGGGCTGGAGAAATAGAGGTATTACTATACCCTGTATTAGGAGGAGTTACTAGGTGTGAGAAGAAAAAAAAAAACTTCTGTGGAGTGAGCAAAATAATTTGTCACTAAAGGTGGAGAGACTTGAGTGAGCTTTGTTTTCCGCCTACAGTTAATAACATTACTTTTTTGAAAAAGGAGGAGCAACATGAGTGTGTCAGAAAGCTTAACAATGAAAGTGTCTACATTTACTGCTTATACTCATAGCCGGCCTTAGGCATATAGGCCAACTAAGTGGCCGCCTAGGGCGCCGTTTTAGTGGGGGCACTTTACCAGTATTTATTTGGTGTAGGTAGACCAGGATGGGGGCACTGGGTGGTGTGGTGGTGGGTGCCGTTGTGCCCTCTTGCCTAGGGCACCAGTTGACCTAAGGCCACTCCTGCTTATACTGTTTATTTCCTGAAGGAACTGTATATAAACACTTGTTATCCGATTTATGTTGTCGCCTCCCAGTAAGACGCTGTCCGGTTCAATTCTCAGCTAGAGCGTCTTCTGCGTGGAGACATGCGTGAATGAGCATACCTTCATTGAAGGTTGTGCGTCAGGCCTGACAAGCCGGTATGTAAAAATCAACTGCCAATCATTAGCGGACTGAAGTAACGCTGTGGCGACCCCTAACCGGGAAAAGCCAAAAGACACAAACATGCTAAAAAAAAAAAAAACTATGTTGTCCCTGTAAATAAAACTTAAGTTTTGAAGTCTACAGAATAGTTGTCTGATTTATACTACATACTATGTAAAAATGACAACACTGATGGTTTTCATCGAGCAACAAAATACAGATTTCCTTAAAACTGTGGACTGTGATTCCATGCTATCTGCACTCTAGTAAACAACGTTTTCTATAGTATTTCCCATTTTAGAGTAAAATGCACTTTTGCTCTTGTTGCTCAAGGATATAGTAAGTACAGACAATGAAAACTGAGGCCTGCAGTGTTTTTTTTGTCCATGGTTGCTGAACTCCTTGCCCTCTGCAAGAAAATAAGTCAAATTTCTTACCCTTCTGGCCACATATAATCCATGCAGAGAACAGCATTCCTGTGGCATAGGCAAGAGTTTTGTGCTGGAGACAGGCTACTACCTCTTTGCATCTCTATTTGGTTGCCTTTACTAGTACCAAAAAATGGAGAAGGTACTTGAGATTTTGGAGAAGGCTACCTACCCTACAGGAGTGATGTGTGGTGACAAAGCATCGTGCATTGCTGTAACAGCTCAGTACTATGGTAAATTAGTAGGCTACCTCACTGGATTCACAAAATACAGAACTCCACTGAAGAAGCTTGGATCAGATGATGACATTGAGGCCCACCCAGTGTCATTCAAATAGACATACAGTGAGAGAAAAACTGACTCAAAGAAAAGAGTGCTGTCTTCCTGGTTGACTGGGAACTCCATGAAAAGCTTCTGTGGACTTGGAAAAGGCAGATGCATATAATTATCAAAGTTAGGGGCAGATGTACGTAATTAACAAAATTATTGGTTTTTATTTTATTTATATTTATCTTTAGGTAACTGGGTTAGTCTCATTAGGCTGGTAACCTCTTTTCAGGGGAGACCTGAGGTGGTATGTGTATTACTAGTGGAAGTTTGACCAAGACAATGGGAAACTTTCCCTACCCATAGTGCATGGGGATGCTGTTGGTGGTGAATCCTGTTTCCATTCTGGGCAGGTAGGCATCTCACAGAAGCAGGAGGAAATATGGCGAGTGTATGTGAATAGAATACAGTTGTGTAGAAGGCAAATGTGGAAATGGAGCATTACGAGAAAGGCATTTAAGTGAAATGGAAGTGGAGAGGTCGTGTATATCAGAGAAGGGAGAAAATAAGTAGAATGAACAAAGTGGTAATGTGGGAACTGGTCCAGATTCAGAATATGTATTCCAGGAGAAGCTGTTTGAGGGAAATGGAGAGTCAACAGTGATGTGTTATTACAACCCTTCAATCCGGAGGGTTGCAGGATGTTTATATAAAAGAATTCATTAACCAGAGTGAACCGTGAAGTGGCAGTGTAATGGGGCTAGATTATGGAGAAGATACAAGAAGAGGGTGATAAGGAGACAAAAAAAAAAGAAATACACAAAGACAGTGAAAGAGGGACAAAGAAGAAATTTGTCATGAGATTAAGCAGTAAGAAAGAGAAAGGGCTTGACAGGTTTGAAGTATTGGACATTGTAATTGCACCATTGGGTTTTTCACCCAAGGAGGTAAGAGCTTTTATTCTCATCAATAAGGAAACATACTATGATATATTTTTTGACACAGGACAGTATATGGAGAATTTTTTAGAATGATGTGAACAAAAAAAGAACTGTAATCCTTGGATTGAATACATCTATTGCAGGTGTTTCATAGACAAAAGTTATGATGCAATTTAGAATGGAAGTTGAGAAAGAGAAATTAAAAATATTTAAAGATTATATGCAAAGATGTTATGACACTGCAAAAATATATGATGAAAGATTTATGGACGGGGATGGGAATGTGGGATTATTTTGAAAATGGAAAATGATAAATGTTGTACATATTCCTAGTGTGAGTAATGTGAATGGTAACAGAGGATTTGTAAAATACAGAGGACAGGCAAAAACATGCTTTTTTTGTGGAAGAGATAGTCACTTGATTAATGAATGTGATAAAAATGTTTTATTTTTGTGGCAAAATAGGGCATGAAGCAAAAATGTGACATGAAATGTAAAAACAAAATCTGGAAAAACTGACATACATGGGTGGATTGTACAGAAAATATAGTAACTGCAGAAAAAGGAGATAGTCAAGATCCAGTATATGATACAAAATACAGAAAAGGAGCAAGAAAAATAGGTTAGTACACAGAAAAGAAAGAGATATAATGAAGGGAAAATATGGGGAAAGGAGGGGAAGAAGTGCTTTGATACAAGTGAAGAGGAATATGTAAATTGACATGTAGTCAGAGGAAATAAAAATTCTATAGGGAAAAGGGTAAAAGAGAGGAAAGAAAATTTAAAATTGTAATTGTGAAAGAGAATAAAAAAGGTAAAGGATGTGAGAGGGATAATACTAATTTCATTTAGAGGGTGATGATATTATCTTTAAATGTTAATAGTATGAAAAATATTAGAATAAGTTATTTAGAGTGGTGTGCTTTAATTGATATCCACATAATTATATTAGATACTAGAATCTTGACAGAAGAGGAAAGGTTATACTCTGATGTTTTATGGGGTGGAAATATGTGGAATATGAGAAAAGATGCATGCTCAGGAATAGGTATATCATGTCAAGAAAACAAAATCTTAGACTTCACAATAATTGAATTAGGAAAATAACGGTAATAGATGTAAGATGGAAAACAGATACTTATAGAATTTTTGCATTATATGCATGTTACAAAGAAAGAGATGTTTAAAAAATCCTGAATTATATAGGTGTTAATATAGATATAATAGTGGGAGATTTAAATTGCAATTTATGATTGGAAAGAAAAATAGTGATGTTAAAATATGAGATAATGAAAAGTGGAAAGTTATACATATGGGATAAACACTGGACTGTCAGAAGAAGTGAAATTAAAACTGAAATTGACTACTACTTGGTATTGGACAGTTAATTCTGGAAAAGGATAAAAAGACAGGATTTTCAGATCATGCAGTTATATTGATAGAGGTACACGCAAAAGAATGATACATAAGAAAAGGCAAAGGTGTCAAGAGGCTTAATGAAAAAGACTTAAAGATGATAGGAGAGAGAAATTATGGAAGGCCCATATATGCATGAAAATGTACAAGTTAGTGGACAAGTTTTAAGAAAAATAAAAAAGTTTTTTTGGAGTGTCCGGATGAAAAGAAAAGGCTAGAGAAATTAAAATATAAAAATATGAACTACTGAGTCAAGAAGTGTTCAAGGAAATAATGAAGGATAAAGGAGCCTTTTTGAGAAATAAAAAGAAATATTCACACTGCCTACCTTGACCTGGCCAAGGCCCCACTTGGGCATTGTTGACAAACTCAAAAGGTTAGGTACAAATCTATGTGTCAACCAATGGATAGTCAACTGACTTACAGATACAACCTAGGAAGTTAGAATTGGGGAGTCCACTTCTACAAAGAGGCCAGTCTCAAGTGGAGTCCCTCAAGGATTAGTCCTTGGACTGCTCCTTTTTGGCATTTACTTTTCAGAAGTCAAGGCCAATGTCAGCGGTCTCTGAGTAAATTTGCAAATGATTACAAATTAGAAGCTGTTGTTGAATCTCGCAGTGACACAAATGTTCTCCAGGAGGGGCTGACACATGAAAACAGCTGGTGTCAGAGTCATGGACTAAAACTAAATGCCAAGAAATGCATAATAGTATCCTTTGGGAAGTCATCCATCCCTGGTAACTATCATATTGTCAACACACCCCTTAGAGTTGACCCAGTAGTCAGGGACTTGACACGCATAGATAGTAATCTAGCCTTTGACCACCACGTGTCTACAGTGGTGAGGAATTCATTTTATGTTGCGCAACTTATAAACAAAGATATGGCATCTAAATCCAAGGAAGTCATTGTTCCACTGTATTTGGCATTCATCAGACCTATCATAGAGTACAGTGCCCCCTTGGGTGTGTACCTAACCAGGCATATCCAACAATTGGAATGTCCACAAAGGTTCCTCACTAAAAGAATACAGGGCATAAATAAAATGTCCTATGCAGACCACCTCAAGGCCCTATCCCTGTGTTCGGTCTCCTACAGGCTTTTGAGGGGAGATCTTTGACTGGCATACACCACAAAACAAACAGCACCAGAATTACCCATTCTAAAGTCTTAAACCTTCCCTGTGATATAAATAGGACCAGCTGGAGATATGGGTATATATCCCAGACTACCCCGTCTATGGAACAGGCTCCCCATCCATATGAAGCAGAGTTCCTCCCTAACCCAATTCAAGTGCAACTTGGACAATTGGATGGGAATCAGAAATGCATCCCTGGTTTGGCACCTGTGTCTCTAATGGACATAGGTAACCTGTAAATGGTTCATCTCCCCGGCCCATGCTTACACTTATCAATGATTTGGGATTGCATGGCTAGGCTTAAAAAGGTCATTGTGGTCATTAGCCTAGTAAACACCTATGAACCTGTTTGAGGTGATTAAAAAGCACATAGAACAGACTTTTGTAAAGAGACAAAAGTGACTCAAAATAGATAGAAAAATAAGTGAAGATAATTAGAATTTGGAGAAAAATGTAAATGTGAAAGCTAAATGAAACATTGAAAGATAGCAATATGGTTACAGCTACAGAACTGTTGACACATAGATTTGTACCTAACCTTTTATATGTAAGACGATATGGAAAACTGGCAAAAAGTCCTTTTTGTGGAGGTATTAAATGAATGCTTAAAGAAAGGCATGGTAGATAGAGAGATGCATGGAAATCATGAAATTTATGTGGAAAAGAGGATATAAAAAAACTGGAGACCAATAGTATTGAATAATACAGACTGTAAGATATTTATGAGAATAATAACCAAAAGACTAACAAAGTAGGTAAGTTACTTGAGCAAACAATTTTTGGTAGAAAAGGGAAAGGAAGTCAGGATTTATTATGGATAGTAAAAGAAGCAATAGATATTGTAAATAAAAAGGTTGAAGCTAAATTTATCTTAGGAGATTAAGTAAGGCATTTGATAAAATATAATATGAATCCTTATGGGACATATTAAGGGCTTGTAACAATTGGTAGGATAGTAAAAGTAAGTCCACATATCAAAGAAATAATGTAAGAATAATTTTAACTGGATGGTTAAGTGAGGAAATTAATATAGCATGTGGAATAAGGCAAGGAAGCCCAGCAAGCAGTGATCTGATATTGTTAATCTTTATTCATTTCTGATGGGTATCTGTTCCGTCCTCAGAACTGAGTCGGCCATATACAAAGCTCGTGCCAGCCAAAAACTCATGGGCTAAGCCTTACCCATAATGCCTATCTCCCAGTTACCTCAGATCTTGTTTGCCACCTTGCCAAAAAGCCGGGTCAAGCCAGCTCTCGAATAAGCTTGAGTAAATCAAAATTTTCTATTGAGTCTTTTCAACTTTCTTGTTGATCGCTAATTTACTCTCTTTCCTAGAAAGCTTTTCGTACTCTTTACTGCCTTTTTTTTTTAAGGAACTTTTCTTCTGCCATCATTGGTATCCCCTCTCCCTTACCCTTGAAACTCTTTCTTTACCATTGTTGGCATTCCCCGCCTCTCTAGCTCTCAAAAAAAAAAATATCTGTCCCTATCCTTTTTTCCCCCTCTTCGAACATGTAAAAAAAAAAAAAAAGGGGGAGCTTCTGGTTTTAAACAGTGTGACCTCTGCGGCCGCAAAATGCCAAACTCTGATACTCACACACCTTATGTGTATTGTTTGATTGTGGTTCATTTATCTGTTCAGCCTCCCTGTGAGATTTGTTGTGGGTTCAGCTCTAGAACCCTCAATGAGAGGCGAAACAAACTAATCCTGAAAGGCCTTCTCAAAATGCCTTTTTCAGAGGCTGTCTCTGTGCCGGAGGGTTCACTCCCTTCAAGCAAGGCTCAGAAAAAGAAACCACACTTGGTACTGTCTTCACCTGGAGGGAAGTCAGAGCAACCGAAGACTAAACACTTGAAAATGACCTCTGCACTGATGATGACTGTTATGGTACCAGCTTCGGTACCACCTGCTACAGTTGTGCTGTTGGCACTGATTACTACGGCATCGTCTGTGCAACTAGAAATTTTGTCCCCTTTCATACGTTTACTGATATGATGTCAGCACCGACCAAAGCACCCTCTACATCCTTTGCTAGCCTGGAAAAATTGACCATACCAGTTTGAGCCTTAATCGAGACTCCGGTGCCGGTGGAACCCAGGACTTGATATTCTCCGAAGGTGGATCCATTTCTGGGGCAACAGTTTAGCCACTTCCTGGAACACCCGGAGTCTCCTTCAGGAATTTCTGTAAGATCATGCAGGAGCCTCTCGGAACTTGATGTGGTGGGTCTTGTTGATCAGTTGCTTATGGATAGAGGGATTTCTACTCCATTCTGAACTCCCATTCCACTGGCAGTTGGGGGTATTTCTCCAAGGACTCTGGCTTACTTTCCTCCAACTTCAGAGCAGGCATCGAAGACCCTGGAACCGACTTCCATTATGGTACCCTTAACTACGATACCACTGGTGGATCTTACCATGGCTTTAGAGTCGTCACTTTGGCCTCCGGTTCAGTCAGAACAGAGGCTTTGTCATGATCGCAGTTGGACTGCGGGTGCTCTGGTTCCGGGAACAGCCCTGATTTTTTTCTACGGCACTATCCTCTGTTCTGGGGATGCTTGGAGTACTGGCTTCACTTGAGACGCCATCCCTGGGGGCGCGTTCACTGGAATGGGGTGTGACCCTGGTTCCAAGGTTGTCTTGCTCTGTTCCGAGCTCCCATCCCTCTTCAGGTTGACCTGCATTCTTCGGCTGGAAAACCGATGTCTGACTACCCATTCACTCTTCTTTCTCAGCCGCATCTGACGCAGGCCGCCATTATGGGACATTGAGCACAAGAGCCTCAGGAGACCCTATTGCAGGGTGCCCCTTCTGAGTCCTCTACAGAAACTCCTCCTGGAGAAGGACCTAGGAGGAAATCATGCAAGAAGCAGCATGTGGACTTCCCCAAGGAGTCTCTCACTGAGGATACAGACTTCGATGAAGGGGAATGGTCCTCACTGTCACCCCCTGAAGATGACTCCTTTGAACACATCCTTGAGATCTTAAAACAGAGGAATGATTGGAAGCCCTCAGACCCTTCCTCTGAGTCTGTTGTTCTGCAGGCCTTCTGTGCTCGACCCTCTACCTATTTGGCTGACCCCACCTACAGACGAACTAATATAGCTTGTAGTGCAGAGGACATGGAAGAATCCTGACACCGTTGAGCCTATCCCAGAGAGACCAGATAAAATTCTATCACCCCCAGAAGAGAATCCGCAGTGGTCTAAAGGTCTTCCAGTGGAAGCTATGGTGGTGGCAGCTGCCACGAAAAAGCTTGCAGAGGAGAGCCAGACTGTCCACCCACCTAACAGGGAGTCCCGGGAGGTGGACCGACTAGGGAAGTGAGTGTTTGCATCATCGACCTTCACTATTAGGTCCTTGAACTGTCTGGCACATTTTACCCAGCTCCAAAGAGATCTAGTCTCTGATCTCTCTGGAACCTTAGCAGGACAAGTGTCTGATGAGGTATGCGACAAAGTTGCCTTGCAGCTAGTGACCCTGGAATCGATATCTAACTTGTCTGTGCAATTAATATCACATGCAATCGAAGGGGTGGCTAGAGTTGTGGGCTCAGGTGTAGTCATGAGACTCCATGCCTGGAGATGCACCTGTGTGATTTTGCGGACCCCTTTAAGTCTTCTTTAATGCTCCTGGGAGGCATCATCCCTTTTTGGCCCTAAAGTGAAAGACACATTAGCCAGGTGTGAGAAAGATGGAAAAACCCTGTCTGCTGTAGGTGTACATTTCTCCACCCCCCCCCCCCCGATGTCCTTATTTAAGGAACCAGCAGAGTGGGAAAATGTGGCACAAAACATCTCAATGTCTTTTTCATGACACACGTGGCGAGTTTTCCCCAGAGGCAGAGAGGGTAACTCTAGTGGAAGATGCCCATACAGAGGCAGAGGAGGACCGCGTAACTAGGGGTCCAGAGATTCTTTCTTAGGACAGCCCTATCAGCGCTCCTGAAGAGCGGCCCGGTTGTTTTCCTCTGGAAACAATTGGGAATGTTTTTCCCTGCACCAAACAGCCTGGCACCACATAAACACAGATTCTTGGCTGCAGGGGGATTATTACCAGAGGCTACACAATTCCACTGATCTCTTTTCCCAACCCACAAAAACATATTCCCGATGTTCCACCCAGTCAGAGGGAATGGGCAGCCATAGAGATAAAAAAGCTGTGTCAAAAAAGTCATCCAAACAGTCCCACCAGACCAGATAGGATCTGGATTTTACTCTAGATTCTTTTTAGTGCCAAAAAAGACAGGGGACTGGAGGCCAATTTTGGATCTCAGTGTTCTGAACAAGTTTGTTACCCAAACAAAATTCCAGATGGTCATGGTCCAGTCCATTTCTGGAAAAGGACTGGATGTGCTCTATGGACCTTCAGGATACGTATTACCACATAAAAATGGATAAATGCTCCAGAAAGTTCCTTCACTTCCAGCTAGGAGCCAGTCATTACCAATTCAGGGTTCTTCCCTTTGGACTCTCTACAGCCCCCAGAGTGTTCACAAAGTGTATGGCAGTGGTTACAGCTCACTTGAGACTACAAGGATTCTGAGTGTTTCCATACTTAGACAATTGGCTCCTCACCACCCCCACCAAGCGCCTGCTGGAAGAAGCCCTGGATTACACCCTCACATTGGCCGGAACCCTGGAGATGTCTATAAATTGGAAGAAAAGCAACCTAACCCCCACTCAAAACTTAGACTTCATAGGAGCAGTATTCAATACCTAATCTTGCTGAGTATTTCTTCCAGATAACAGATTGCAAAGATTAAGAGATCAACTCTGAGTGATACTCTGTTGGAGAATGGCCTCCGCTCTTGAGGTTCTCCATCTCCTGGGATCAATGGCCGCAGCAGTCACCATTGTCCCACTTGCAAGGTTGCACATGAGACTCTTTAAATGGCTTCTTTTGTCCCAGTATTACCCGAATCATCACCCTTTATCTTTTCAAATACAGATAACAGAATAGTGCAGGGAAGTCTTTGGAGTCGATTTTTATCCCCTCCGCATCCCAAGGCCACTGTGACCACGGACACTTCCCTGATTGAGTGGGGGGCATTTTCAGGGCATGACTGTCCAAGGCACATGGTCACCCATAGAGGCCAACTTGCATATCAGTTTACTAGAATTGAGGGCAGTGCTTCTAGCGTTGCAGGCTTTTCATTCTGTCCTTCCGTCTGGAACTATTGCCATCCAATCAGACAACATGGCGGTTGTCTGGTATATAAACAAACAAGGGGGAACCAAGTCCTACCCATTGTGTCGAGAGGCCATGAGAGTGTGGCAGTGGGCGATTACTTACAACCACTTTCTGATCACAATGCACATCCCCGGGGATTCCAACATGATTGCAGACAAACTGAGCAGATGTATCCTGCACCACGAGTGGTCCCTCAACTTAACCATAACGACAAAAATCTTCAGTCATCAGGGCCATCCTTGCTGTGATCTGTTTGCCTCCCCAACAAACCACAAGTGCAGTGACTACTTTGCCCTGATTCCCCCACAGGGGGAGTCCCCGAGGGACGCTCTGGTTCATGATTGGCCTATGGGGTTTCTTTACGCTTACCCACCTCTTCCCTTAATCCCAAAATTTCTAAAGAAAGCCCTTCAGTTGAAAAGCAAAGTGATCTTCATTGCACCTTTTTGGCCCCGCCAAGTATGGTTCCCTTTTCCTTTGGTCTCACCTTCTAGACAAACCTTGGATCCTGGAACCAACTCTGGATCTCATCTTTCACCCTCAAGGGTTGACTCACCCAAACTTAGCCAACCTCAAGTTGACAGCTTGGTTTCTTCACTTCCAGTAATTGCCAGGCTGAATAATCTCTCATTCCCAATCCATGACATTATACTGGCTTTGCATAAACCCCAACCACCAGGAAAATCTACCGGAGTAAATGGATAAGATTCTCATTATGGTCTAAGCAAAGAACTCTTGATCCTTTTTCAGACCCTGTGGATACAGTCCTAGATTATTTGTCAGATTTCTTCAAAGCAGGAGCTGCTGCTTCAACCATACATGTTCACTGCTTCAACCATACGTGTTCATTTAGCAGCCATCTCTAGTTTCCCTAATGGTTTCAAAGACTCTTCTTTAATGTCCTATCATCTTTGCAGAACCTTTCTAAAAGGTATATCTAATGTTATACCACCCATAAAGGAACCCACTGAACCATGGAGTCTCACTTTAATTCTGCAAGCTTTGACGCAACCTCCCTTTGAACCGACTGCTACCTGTGACATCAAATTTTTATTCTGGAAGACCTTATCTCTAGTGGCCATTACCTCAGATAGATGTATTTCCGAGCTCCAGGCCCTATGTGTTAAACATCCTTGTATCATTTTTCATATGGACAGAGTATCACTTCGGACAGACCCCTTCTTTTCTACCCAAGGCTGTCTCAGATTTTACAGTAAACCAGTCTATTGACCTACCAGTTTTCTTTCCTAATTTCTCGAACAGAGGAGAATACTGCCTCCATCTTTTAGACATGCATTGAGATAATTGAGATATTATCTAGACAGAACTAAAGAAATCCACAAATCAGACCACTTGTTTGTATCCTTCTCAGGCCCTAAACTGGGAAAAGCTGTCTCTAATGTAACTCTCTCCAAATGGGTAAGACACTGTATACTTCTGGTGTACCAACAATCAAGAACTCCTATACCAGGAAAAGTCAAAGCACATTCCACCAGGTCTGTAGCAACTTTGATGGCCTTTCATTCAAGAGCATCCATGGACGATATCTGTGCAGCTGCAACATGGGCTACTCCCCATACCTTTATTTCTCATTACAAATTGGATCTGATCTCTAGAGGAATAGCCTCCTTTGGTTTGATGGTGCTCAGCAATATTCTTCCATAGGGGCCGCCCAAGGACATATAAGGTAGCTAGGGACTCTGTCCCATCAGTAAGGAATGAATGAAGATTAACAACATCAGATAAAGAAGTTATGTCTTACCATAACGTTCCATCTGTATTGTTCATCTTTATTCATTCAGATGTCCCTTGCTCCTTCCTCCTCCTTGAGGCTCTTGGGAGATTGTTTGGGTCCATTGTCATTCTAGAGAATTTGAGCAGATTTAGACTCTGATTTTTTTTTTCCTTGCTAGGGTCAAACTCGATCTGAGGTAACTGGGAGAAGGGCACTATGGGTAAAGCTTGGTTCAAGAGTTTTTGGCTGGTGAGAGCTTGGTATAAGGCCGACTCGGTTCCTTGGACAGAACCGACACCCATCAGTAATGAATGAAGATGAACAACACCAATGGAACGTTATGGTAAGACAGAATTTTTTATATTTACTTTAGTTATGAATGTGATTAGAATATCAAATATGGCAGGCTATAAGATAATGTATGAAATAAAATTACCAGTATTGTATACATATGCAGATGATATGGTGTTCATCACCAAGAACAAAGAATGGATGGAAGACTCTATCAGAAAGTTAGCCAAGTTTTTAAAGATACTTGTACTATGTATAAACAAAGATAAAAGTAATGGTTTTAAATTTATGGGGAATGTAAGAAATAGTTTAAGGTAGAGACTATAGATATTACTTGGAGCAGTATTTAGGTCAGGTGACCATAAGAAAAAAACAGTGGGAGAAAATTCTTCAGGAAATAAGAGATATATGCAGAGTTTGGAAGTCATGCAAGTTGTCATACAAGAAAAAAGTGTATTTGATAGATTCTTCTTTATTTGGCAAGTTAACGTATGGAGCAAGTGCTTATATGATACCAACAAATTATGAAAAAGATAGTCCATTATATTTTCATTCATATGGGCTCTAGATTAAATCCAGTTAGAAGGGGAATTTTGTATGTAAAGGTAGGAGGAAGGGTTGGGGTTCATAAACCCAATTGTTCATGCATTGTCATTGGATTTGTATAAGGCCTTAGTAAATAATAAAAAAGAATAGGAATATGATGAAATACATTTTGTATGACAAATATAAGTGTTTTGGGGAAAAAATGGAGAGACAGAAAAGATTGAAAAGTTGTATGAATGAGGATATAAAGGACTGTCAAAAACATTTTTTATGGAAGTTCAAAGTGAATGTAGTTGAAAAAACGGGAAAGAATGATATCTGAATATTATGAAGAAACATTATCTTTCCTTGGAAACAAATAGAGATGGGGGAAAAAGACAGCTATTGAAATTAGATTTATGTGGTGTAATAAATATATATGACCGCAAAGATTTTCTGTGGAGATTATCAATAATTAAATTGCCTGTTAAGGCTATCATGCCTTATAAAAGAAAACAAAGGATATGTATTCATTGTGGGACACATGAAACAACAGAACATGTGTTTTTAAAATGTCCTAGAGTAAATAAGTTATGGGAAGAAATATGTAAAAATAAAATGTTGAAAGGTTTTGAAAATACAGAACATTTAAACAGACATTTTTGAATATGCACATTATGGTAATACAAACAAAAAGAAGTGAAGAAAATTGATAAAATAATTTATATTTTATGGACATTATGGATTGAAAGACTTGAGTAAATTTTAATGGGAAAGGGATATTAGCAGAAATTCTGAAGAAAATACATTTTTGGCTTTGGAAAAAAGAGTGGGGGTGCTTACTATTATAAAATTACTTTGTGATGTATAAAAGTGTAAATAATTGTAATTAGAATATATAACTGTGATTATCAGTAAAGAGTCCCTGTACTTTTTGATAGGTACCATGGGGTCATTTACATCCACCTTGGCTACCAGCCCCTCAGGCAGATGGGGCATTAGTTCAACATCTCATCCAAAGAACAAAATATCCAGGGGTGCAGCACTCCCTTTATACTGCACAGCAGTGGCAGAAATCAATTACCTAGTGTGGGAGTAGAACCCACATTCCTCTGCAGCAAAGGCAATTGTGCTCCCTGCAATGCCACTGACAATGAGAAAAATCAGCCAGAGGTACAGGTAATTTCATAAGAAATATAAATTTTAAAATTATGGTAAGAACTTCATGCAAATGAAGCAAGAAAGTTTAGAAGTATTGGATGTAGATAAATTTAAAAGGTCATTTCCTCAAAATTAAATTTATAGTGCATTCCCTAGTAGTGTAATAAAGCAGGTTTCTCAGAGTGATCCCAAATCTTCTGAATTTTTAGTTGTTTCAGAAGAATGCCAGGTATTAATAGAAATTGCAAAGTCTGAATTTCCACTGCAAGAACTAGTAAGAGAATTGCTGAAGTAGGTAAAAGGAAACTGCATGGTACCCTGGTAGAAGAAAATTACTTTTCTATTGGACTAAGGGACTGTGCTTTCTGTCTTTAAATGGTGAACTGTTAAATCTGTGGTTTGATGTCCTTTTCATTCTTCCTCACCTGTGGGTCTTGGATCCGGCTCGGCTGCATTTTCCAGACTTTGTGTCACAATCTCAAGCTCCTCCCTCTTCCCATAATGCACCACCCTGCCCCTAACTCCTCAAGATCTTGTTTGCCGCCATCCTGATCAGATGGAGGAATCTGTATCTCAAACAATGAGAACTTTTATCTATTTTTGTCTAATTTTTAATTTTTGTTTTTCTTCTATAATCTGTTCTCCGTACCTTCCTCAGTGATATTGTATGCGTTTACTTTCGTTTTTCACTCTATGGTATCTTTAACAGTTCTGCTGGTATTTTTTATTCAGCAAGCCCCTGTTTTGACACATTTCTTTTTTTCAGGAAGCTGTTCTTACTACCAAGTTGGTGCCTTTTAAAATTGCCTGTTTACGAATTCATGGTTGGATTTTTTTTTTTTGGAACCGTTTTCACCAAGAGTGGGTTCCCTTTTTCAGAACATTCTGCTGAAATGTGTTTTGGTAAGAGCATTTACAACTTTTTAAATGAATGCATGAAGAAACAGTGACAGTCACTGAGTTTTGAGTGAGAAGTGTTGGCCAATTAGTTAACTTCCTTTTTCTCAGAAATGTTGAAGCTTCAGGTTTATTTTCTGTATATTGAGTAGGCACTTGAATGAGTCGCGGACTTCCAGAGTTTTGAAAGTGTTTTGTCTGTTCGAGGTGAAGTTGCTTGTTTGTTGTCGAGTCCTCCATTACCACAGGGGACTAATAAGCTTTGTAGATAGTGAGACGTTTATTCTGTATCTACATCAGCATTTAATTTTTAACTTTGAAGGCACAGGCTTATTGACTTGGAGTCCTACTACTACTTGTAGTCCTTCTTGGTTATACTTCGCTAACTGTTTTATTGCTGTATTTTTTGGGGGCTCAATCCCCCAGTAAGAAAAAAACTTTCCAACATAATAAGGATTTCAGATACAATCCCTCTGATTCAAAGTTAGGGCCTACTTCAGATCATCAGTCCCTCTCAGATCTGACACAGGTTGATTACCTGAAGGGTTCCTGCTTGTTTGCCTATCTTCAGATCCAAAGCCTTTGGCTGTGTCTATGACTGTTGTAGTGGTGTAATCACTATGGATTGGATTTCTGGTGCATATTCCTTTGGATCTAATAGATCCATTCCCTTTTTCCTTTGCCTCTTCCCTGGATCCTCAGACTGGGATCCAGTGGTCACCAGAACCCTAAAATGTGTCAACCCAAGGAAAGCAGCTGGCCCTGATGACATCATGGGCAGGGTACTAAGGGAATGTGCAACAGAAATGGCTCCAGTACTCACCGACATCTTCAACACCTCACTCCATGTAGCCAGTGTTCTGAAATGCTTCAAGGAAATGATTGTCATTCCTCTACCCATGAAACCATAGCCAACAGCTCTGAATGACTACCAACCAGTTGCTTTAATGAAGTGCCTGGAGGGGCTGGTCAGAGATATAGCCTCAATCTTACCTGTGATGCTGGACACACTGCAATTTGCATATAGGACAAACCGCAATACAGAGGATGCCATCTCACTAGCTCTCCATGAAACACTGAACCACTTAGAAGGCAAAAACTGCTATGCAAGACTGTTCATTGATTTCAGTTCTTCCTTCATCACTGTCATCTCTCAGAATCTGATATCAATGCTACTTCAACTGGGCATAGACTCTCATTTATGCAATTGGATTTTGAGCTTCCTTACTGAAAGCCCTCAAAAGGTTCATGTGGGAGACAATGGCTCTGAAAGTATCCTGAACACAGGAGTACCACAGGGATGTGACTTAAGCCCTCTCCTTTTCACTTTGCTGACACATGACTGCATGGCCAAACATGAGATGAATAGGATCATCAAATTTGCAGACAACACAACTGTTATAGGCTTGGTCAAAGGCAGAGAGGAGGAGGCCTACAGCAACAAGATTGATCAACAACTGGTCTAGTATGACAATCTAGCACTGAATGTCAGCAAGTCAGTGGAGTTGATTTGTTGATTTCAGAAGATCTCAAGTACCACACAAACCCCTAGTGATGAAAGGGATGACAGTGGAAAGCGTCAAGAGTACAAAGTTTTTCAGTGTTCATATCATGGAAAACTTATCCTGATCACTCCTTGTATCTAGCACAGTCAAAAAAGCTCAGCAATGCTTGCACTTTCTAAGGAAATGTAGGAAGACAGAATTACCAAGCTCCATACTTCAGACCTTTTATACGGGCACCATTGAAAGTGCCCTGACCACCAGCATTACATTCTGATATGGAAGCTATAACAATCAGTATTGGAAGGCTCTCGAGAGTTGTACGGTCAGCAGAAATAATCAGTGGCACCTCCCTTACACCTGTGGAAGATCTACACAAATGCTGGTGCATTGACAAGGCAAAAAGATTTCCAGCGATCCAAAAAATCCTGCCAATGGTCTGTTCACTTGCCTCTCCTCAGGCCAGAGATACAGAAGCCTGCAATGCAAGACCACCAGACTAAATAACAGTTTCTTTCTGCTCTCCATTAGAGTGTTGGACTCTTGGGGAAAAACAAACCATGAGCTGTTGAAACACTCAACCACTTTCTGTTTCATAACTAGCCTGTCAAGTGGCTTATTTTGGATGTGCAATAACCCAGTCCAATACTAAGGTAGCTCACCTGCCACACTGAAGGACTGTAAAGTGCAGTATACAAACTGTGCAATAATTCAGTCTAATCATAGATATGCTGCTCTTGTTTCAATTTTGCTTTGACAAAATTACCTTCATATTGTTCCTTGTCTCCTGTTTTGGGATGG
The DNA here is from genome assembly GCF_019279795.1 of Protopterus annectens. Classification (NCBI taxonomy): domain Eukaryota; kingdom Metazoa; phylum Chordata; order Ceratodontiformes; family Protopteridae; genus Protopterus; species Protopterus annectens. The sequence goes on along the minus strand of NC_056745.1, from coordinate 678,068,209 downwards.
GTGTGGGTCACTGCTGTCCTACTTTACTTACTAATCGCTACTTATTAAATATCTACTGTGATATTTTATTAATTTTTTTCTGTCTATATGTGCAATTGTTCCTGCATTGAGAACGAAGCAGTGTTATTTTATTCAGCCACACTGATGACAGTAAAGTTTTCTTTGCCTTCACTTGACATTCAGTACATAAAATGGTGCAGTAGAAAAGTATGTGTTTAGGCAGGGATAGAGTCTGACTTCTATCACTGCCTGATGAGGTTTTACAACTTGCGGAACCATTCAAAGCATCTTCCATAAATGTTCCCTTATATGGCTCTTCTTTTTTGGACCATCTGTACATTTACACAAAACGAGCAAGAAGGAAAGATGTGGTCTGCCATGAGGATCAAGTTTCTAACCTTCAGAGGACCTCCTTTAGGGATCAGCAAAAAAAAAAAGTCTAAAGGTTTTTCAGGACCTGTGTGGAGTTGCTTCATCCGCAGGCATAGGAAAAGGTTTCCACAGTAAGCTCTGCCCCCCAGAGGCAGAGGGGTTCACAAAATCAGGACTTCATAGAACCTTTTCCCAATAAGCCCTATCAGCTGCTTTAGCACTACCAGTCTGTCCAACTCTGGAGACAGTAGGAGGTTGGCTATCCCTACACATTGATGTTGGGATAGATAGGTCAAGTCTGGATGTTAATCATAATATACAGAGGTTACTTCATTCCCTTTCCCCTGTTCCACCAGTTTCTGGAGGAAATTCCTTGATGTACTACCCAGTGAGAGGAAGTAAGCATTTCAAGAAGTTCAGAATTTTTACAAATAGAAGTCATCCAATTGTCCTGATCAAAAATAGGATTTGGACCTTATTCACATCCTTTTTGGTGCCTAACAAAACAGGGGATCTAAGACCAATCCTTGGCCTCCGTTATTTATTTCATGGTCTTTACAAGTTACATTTTCGAATGGTTAGGATTCAGTCCATTATGCCATTTCTTCACAAGGACAGATGGGTTTGTTCTGTAGATCTCTGGGACATGTACTACCATATCACAATCACCAGATGTTCCAGGAGACACTTGTGCTTTCAGCTCGGAGCCAATCTATGTCAGTTTACAGCACTGCCCTTTTGGACTCACTACAGCCCCCCCCCCCTCTCTGGGTGTTTACCAAATGTATGACATTCTTAGCAGCTCATCTGGGGCTAATACACTTCAAGGTACTTCCCTAACAGATGCTTGGCCTTCTATGGCACTGACATATCAACTTCTGTAAGCCAGGGGTTACTTAGTACTGATCAAACAGTTCAAAAGGAAGCACACGAGGCTGGAAACCAGGAGATAACACCCAAAAAAAGATTAAACACTGATAAGCGCTTTCGTCTGGTGAACATCACCAGATTTCTTCAGACAGAGTTAGCCACACATTGTAAAACTTTTATACACATGTTAAATAGATTAATCAATTTAAAAACAATATACATTTAATTAAATAACTGAATAAAGAAACAGCCCTTAAAAAAATTTCTTGTGAATTAAATAGCAGCAAGGGAATATACTATATTCACCTATATATAGATCACAATAACTATGTAAAGACATATTTAAAAATAAAAAATGTCTTAATATAAAAATATGCAAAAAGCTGTGTATATATATATATATATATATATATATATATATATATATATATATATATATATATATACTAAAGCCTGATTATTGTAGTCATTTAAAAATTACTATTCATCTATCAAAAACTTTTAATTTGAGCTTACTAGAAATAGATATTGCATCATTGAGTCCAGGTGGAAAGTAAGCATTTAAGAAAAACTTGCCACCAGGCTTCTTTCTCTTCATAGTGCAATTTCCAGGGTCCCCCCAGCTTCATACTTGTTGAATCACTAAAAATTTAAATATATGATCAGGAAGCATCTTGAAATGCCTATATAAGGCATTTTTTTCATCCTGCTGATGTATTTCATAAAAGTTTTAGTGTTCATAAATACATTGTGCAAGTTTACTCTGCGTCTTCCCAATATAAAAAGCTGAACACTGGGAACGGACAGTAATGTAGACAACTGCATGAGTATGGAAATTATATTTCCCCTTAACCATAATTTTTTGTCACAAATATTAATAGCTGATGCTCTCGGTATATGCTTACATTGATGGCACATACCACAGGGTGCCATACTCCCATTAGCCTCAATGACCAGGGGCTTTTCAAGTAAACTCTTAAAATTCTTGCCTTTCCAAAATACAAAATTAGGATGGTCTCCAAAAGTGTCCAGCATAGCCTGTCCACGCATAAAAATTACCCAGTTTTTCTTAATATCCAGCACAACATGACTATCACTAGAATATGTACAAACAAAAGAAGTTACATTCTCTTGAGTATTAGCAATACCTTTTTGTAATTTTCCATTATTAATTGTAACTTCTCCATTATTTATATGATAATCATTAATTCTGGGGGTAACATAAATTGGCCATTTATTGTCATATCCGAACTTTCCAATATAGGGACATAAAAAATTACTTCGCTGATTACTAACCTCCCGTTTAATATTATATATCAAATTAATAGGATACCCCCTATCAAGAAACATATTGCTCATAAAATCACATTCCAACAGAAAATCATTAAACAGGGAAACCATCCGGGCAGCTGTAACAAACTGACCTTTGCTAATACCCCACTTTACATGCATAGGATGACTACTAGAAAAATGAAGCATGCTGTTGGGAATATGTGGGCTTTCTAAAAATTGTTGACTTTACAAAAATAGGTGATGGGTATATAATCAATACATCCAAATAGGAAATCTTTTCCTCTTCCACTGTGTAAGTAAATTTAAGAAAATTAGTACTTTGATTAAGATAGTCAATAAACACAGAAATATCTTCTAAAGGTCCGATCCAAGCCACAAACAGGTCATCTAAGTAACGAAGATACAAAGGGAAATATTTAAAATAAGAGGAACAGAATAGAAAATGTTTCCCCCACCAGGCCATCACTATTTTGGCAAATAGGGGGCCGCAAGCCAACCCCATTGCTACACCCTCAAGCTGTTTAAAGTGATGGCCCTCAAGTACATATAATTATTTTTTTAAGACTATTTCCATAAGCTGGGTATAAGTGTTAATAAGCCTTTGTTCAATACCAAATTAATCATACAAAAAGTCAGAAAACCAATCCAAACCCATAACATGGGGTATACAACTGAAAAGGTCCTTGACATTTATCGTGATAAACAACCCCCCCTCCCCAAAAGGGATGAGGTTTTTACATTTTTCCAAAAACTGCCATGAATCACGGCATAAATGTAGGATGTTCAAGACCCTTTCTTTCAGTTTATTATCCAAGAACCTGGCTATAAAACTAGTTTTTGACCAACCGGAATCTACTATTGGCTGGAGGGGAGGGTTGGCCAGGTCCTTGTGGATTTTTGGAACTCCAGATATAACTGGAATTTTAGGGGTTTCAACAGCCATATAATTATAATCATTAATACTAATCTGTTCCTGGGTAACCATATCAAAAAGTTCCCAATCAATCCTATGGTATGCTATATTGACCTCATTAATGGAGGCCTCACTATTGGTACTGCTATATAATAGTTTAAACATATTCTGTATATAATCATCTTTTTGAACAGTCACCATCCCTCCCCTTTTGTCTGGTTGCATAAACCTAAGGTGAGTTTTACCCCTAAGTTTGGACAATAAAGTTGCTTCAAGGGCAGTAAAATTATTTAAATTATATTCTCCTTTAGAATTACCCACATAATGGTGAAAATCCATCTCACAAGCTGTTTCAAAAGATTTAAACAAATAATGTGGGTCAGGATTAAACATACTCAGTATTCTACAGTCAGTGTTAATACTATTGCAGTCATGATTATCATTTCTGTGCAAATATGTTTTAAATTAAAATTCATTCCTAATATACATTTTAAGATCACAAATTAACTCTTTAAGGTTACTCTGTTTACTGGGTACAAAGTTGTACACTGTGCTAAACAAGTCAGCATGTTGGACATTAAGTGAAAAAACAGAATAATTGTAAATTTTAAAGTCACAAGATGAATTAGAAACGATATTTAATTTTCTTAAAATAGTCACCTCTGCTGTCATCTCATGTTGTAAACTGGGCCGTTCCTCTGTGCTTATTGATTCCAACCATTCCCTTGTGGATAGGGGTTCCAGTGTTGAGGCCCCCTGTTCCTGAGCCTCCGTGGCCCTAGTATATCTAAAGGGGTAACTTCCCCTTCAAAATCAGTTGTTACAGGTTCTCCTGGGTCTGTGGACTCCGTGATGATCTATATAATTCCCACGTACAACCAGTAGTGCAAGATAAGCCTTACCTGCCTGGTATGCTTTATAGTCGCGTTCCAGCTTCTTTGCCTTGTAATTGGCAATAACTGTTACCAACAGACAAAAAAAACAACAACTAAACTGAAAATGAAAATACCAAGCAGCAGCAACCAGATAAAAAACGGCACGGACTGTTTATTCAAAGTATTCAAAGTAAGCTCTTTCGGCTGCAATAATATACAGCCTTATTCAGACAAAGTACAAAGCCACAGCATTACACTGGGCTTAAATAATAATTCAATCCACTTCAGCTGACCTAAACAATTAGCAAATTAAAAAATTAACAAATTCATAAAGCTTATACATAATTAGTATGACCCCTACACATTTTCATATATAAATATATAACTATATAAAAACATAAGTATAAATATCAGATAAAATACAATGAAACAAAATGATTTAAATTTAATATATGATAAAAAACACTTGCCATGTACATAAATATATATATATATATATATATATGTATATATATATATATATATATATATATATATATATTTAAATATAAATATAAAAAACCGCCAACATATTATTTAATAACCTTACTAAGAAGGCATCATTGCCTACTAAGGCTTTTAATTTTAAAATACACTTAATAGAGGCAACATCATTTAGCCCTGGTGGTAGCTGTGCCGATGTTCTAACTTGCCAAAACAGCTCCTGCTCTTCTAAATGGAGCTGTCAGGGCCCACCTCTAATGTCAGTATTCACCTGATGAATAACAGAAAATAGGAAACTGTGTTCTGGATATTCAAAAATGTGCCTAGCTAATGCGTTTGTCAAATCGTTCCTTCCTATGGCATATAAATGTTCATAAATTCGCTTTCTCAGTTTCCTCTCTGTTTTGCCAATGTAAAAGGAAGGACATTTTTCACAAACAGCAACATAAACCACCCCACTTGACTCGCAGTTAAAGTTTCCTTGGTTGGAAATATTTAATTTATTAATATTGATTTTACTACAAGCTGCAACATATTTACACTGGGTACACATTCCACATTTTCGCATACCAAATATTTTTTGTTTACTAGAATTCCTGCTTTTTTCCACAATTGCTTTTAAGTTGGGACCCCTTCTATATGCAAACATTGGATGCGTGCCCAATGTTTTAGCTAATGCTCTGTCTTCCAAAATGATATTCCAATTTTTAGTCAGTATATCCCTAATAGCCTGGAAATCAATGCTATACGTGAACAAAAAAGTAATGTTTGATACCAAACCATTATTATTATTATTTGTGCACAACTTTGTCAACCTATCCAATAATGCACCTCCCAACAATGGCTTAAAATGACCGTTTTGTCTTTTGGTCTGCACTTCCTCTTGTAACTGTTTTATTAAATTATATGGGTAGCCTCTACACAGGAACATTTTGCCTATATTATCACCTTCTTTAAGAAAGTCAGCCTCCTCTGATATCATCCTGGCAGGCCTAACAAGCTGTCCTTTAACCACACTTCTTTTTTGATGGAAAGGGTGACAACTTGAAAAGTGAAGGTAACTATTTGAGTGAGTTGGTTTTCTATAGATAAAAGATTTAAACTTGTTGTTAACCCTATCCTTAGATATAGTTACATCTAAAAAGTACATTTCTTCCATACTCATAGAGTATGTAAACTCTAAAAAGTCAGTCATAATTGAAATGCTGTCTATGAAGTCAGAAATTAAATCCGGTGAACCATTCCAAATGAAACACATCATCTTGGTATCTTGTATACCAAGTGACATGTTGTTGATATAATTCATTATTAAACAAAAATTGATGTTCCCAGAATGCCATTACACTATTAGCAAAGCTACACCCGCATGGTGAACCCATGGCAATTCCAGTATTTTGTAAGTAAAATTGATTCTTAAACACTAAAAAGTTATTGGATAAAACAATTTCCAGGAGGGTCTCCACAACATACATCTGCACAGAAGAAGCATTTTTAGTAAGCATAAAATTCATGGTCCAATCTATACCAATTTGGTGTGGAATTACAGTGTATAGATCTTTTACATCTACTACCAGAAACACATACTCTGAATTATATCCAATTTTACTAAGATTTTCCAAGTAGTCCCAGGAATCTTTACATATCTGGGGTTCACCTTGTAACATTGGCTTAAGTATCCCATCCACAAACTTCGCACAAGCATAAGTAATAGATCCTCTCCCGTCAACTATTGGCTGAAATGGGGGATCTACTAAATATTTATGGATTTTCGGTGTTCCAAATATGGTGGGAATTTTTGGAGCTGGCATGGATAGAAAGTGAAAGGTGTTGCAATCAATACTTCCTTCCAAAAATAAATCATCCAAGATACCCCTAATTTTCCTATAGGCTCCATTTATCTCAAGACTGGAAATCGAATATATGTCAGACTGCAAATGGTTTAGCATCTTTTTATCATATAAATATTCATCCATGAACACCAGCCCCCCTCCCTTGACTGGTTTCATGACTCTAACCTTACAGTCATATAACAAAGCAATAAATTCCAGTTCATTCCTAGAGATGTTACTTGTTTTTTTGTTACTTACAGCAAAAAAATTATTATTAAGCTTACTTCTTAAATCTATTTCACAGACTTTTTCAAATATATTCAAAATGCAATTCAGTGGCGGATTAAACACACTTGATACTCTGAGTGTTACAAAGGGCAGGTGTATTACCTAAAGAAACTTCTAAATTCAGTTGCCTAACAAATAATTTTAGGTCAATGATAGTTTTAACCAAATCACCCCTTCTATCAGGGACAAAAGACAGCCCTTTTGAAAAAAATTCAACAACTGGTTGGTCAACAGTCAAAACCGTGTAGTTGTAAATTTTAAAATCACAGTTTTGGCTTGTGAGAACTGTAGCTCCCATCATTGGAGGAAGCATCATCTCTTCCGTTGATTCCTCCTCTGTGGTTGACCCCTGTAGTTGGACCTGGTATTGTTGTTCATATGTCTGTTGTTGTCCCTGAGAAAATCCTGATTATTGTCATTTTGTTCATGTGTATAATTCTGATTTTGGTTATTGGTATTATTGTTACCACTGTTAGTATTGGAATTATTGTTGGTTTGGTTGCGAATACGATCGCTCCTACGAACTACAGCTTGCTCTTGATTTTCGATGTTATCAGTAGGGGTAGCTACCTGATTTTCAGCCCCTCTATTAAATGAATTATTCCCTATTGATGGTGGAGGGGGGTAGGCTTTGTTATTTTTATAGTCATAGAGGTCTCTGTCCATTTTACATTTTTTATTACTAGCCATTTTACTCATTGATGCCTCTATACTAGAAAAAATTCTTAAATAATCATGTTTATAACGTGGAAAGTCGCTATCTTGCGTTAATCCAGTCTCCAGTACTTCAAGTTCATCTATGAGTACTGTGATTTCACAGTTATAAAAATTGATTAAAGATGACAAAAACTCAAAGCCCTGTGTATCAAAAAGGGCTAACAGCTCTTTATGAAAAACTAAATTGTTAACTAAACCTGCAGGATAGCGCCATTGGCGTTGTCCCTTAGGAACCACTTTTTTAGATATACATTCTTGCAGATAGGAGACTTCAAGTTGCAATTTCTTGCATCTAAACAGTTTTTGATCAAACATATTAAGTTTATCCACAAAGTTACTCACCGCTCTTTCTTGGTCTACCATGTTTCCATTATGATTAGCTGAGACTCCAAAAAAGTCTTTCTTACTCAGAAAAGATGCCATAGAAGGTATGGTGGTTATATTATTGCCATCGTTTAAAATCCTTGGCGACTGATGTCCTCGTTCTTGTGTGGCTTCCCCACTAGCCCTACGAACACTAGCATCAGTATTCAGATGTTCAGATGCACTATTACAGGGCTGAAGTGGCAACGGATTTCCCTGGCGTGTTACAGGAAGTGCAGCTACAACAGAATCCCCCCTAGCATCAACGGGGGCTCCAGAAGCGATCCTGGAAGCATTAGCCTCTACTTTTTGTGATAAATCCTCCACTCTCGTTAGTAAAAGATTGACCAAGATAGTTAAGTTACCCAACTCTTTCCCTTCGTCAGCTTTGCTGATAGCATTAGTTTCATTAGACAAACCAGTGTCTCGCTCTTCGTCCTGCGAGAAAAGCAATTGTGTAGCAGTCCTATTATGCCCATTCTCCATACTAGGCGTAGCGTTACTGCTAGGCATATCGAAATGTAACCAACAGACAAAAAACCAACAACTAAACTGAAAATGAAAATACCAAGCAGCAGCAACCAGATAAAAAATGGCACGGACTGTTTATTCAAAGTATTCAAAGTAAGCGCTTTCGGATGCAATAATATACAGCCTTCCTCAGACAAAGTACAAAGCCACAGCATTACACTGAGCTTAAATAATAATTCAATCCACTTCAGCTGACCTAAACAATTAGCAAATTAAAAAATTAACAAATTCATAAAGCTTATACATAATTAGTATGACCCCTACACATTTTCATATATAAATATATAACTATAAAAACATAAGTATGAATATCAGATAAAATACAATGAAACAAAATTATTTAAATTTAATATATGATAATAAACACCACTCGCCATGTATATAAATATATATATATATATATATATATATGTATATGTATATATTTAAATGTAAATATAAATACCACACCATCAACCTGTTTGAAAATTTGGTCATACTGAAGTCGGCTGCTTTCATGCAAGCCTGCTAAGCGTATTTCCTTATCCAAAATGCGGACCTCAATGAGCATGTTTTCAAGACAGGATTGTTTATGTTTAACCATGAGCTCCATGAGCTCACAGCCATGCCAGTCAAAGAGAGCTAACAGTTCTTGATGAAAAAGGGGATGTTGAACTAAACCAGTTGGAAATTTCCAAGTCCGAAGACCTTTTAAATGTAAATTTTTTTAAATGATTAATTGATCCGTTTAACATGTGTATAAAAGTTTTACAATACGTGGCTAACTTTGAAGAAGTCTGGTGATGTTCACCAGATAAAAGCGCTTATCAGTGTTTAATAAATCTTTTTTTGGGGTGTTATTTCCTGGTTTCCAGCCTCATGTGCTACCTTTTGAACTGTTTGATTTGTGCTGTTACTTGGTTTTACTTGGTACTGGTCTTCAACTCCCTGGACATCACTATAAATGTAATAAAATCAAACTACACCTACACAGAATCTGTAACTCATAAGAATGTAACGGAACATGATAAAGTTATTACCATTGCTTCCCCTGCATCACATAACTCCGGGACAACAGGTTCAGGACTTCTCACCTTTCTCCTTTTTTTTTAATTTCTCCAGATCTTTTGGGGTTTTAATACCATTGACAGGAGTGGACCCCATTCCTAAGTCAAAGTATGATTAAAGTTCATGAAATTGTTTCAGTCTTTGATGTCAGCCAAAGGTGCTCTTCACAGCACCCACAGTGTGCCTAGTAATGACTCCCCCTGCAGTTTGTATGGAGTTACATGTATTGGTAACATATCTAAATATGATTATAGATTCTTTTTTTATAAAACCCATTGCTCCTACTACTGCTGGAGCTGTCTGGGTATCTTTCTTCCACATTGCTCTCATTTCTGCCTGCAAATCCTGATATTTTATGGCTTTGTGTCTGACTGTACATAAGACACTGCTATTCTTGTCTCCTTTTCATGGACCACTATATCCGGTTTTCTAGCCTCTGTATTTTGAACTGTTGGTAATGGATGATCCTATGTGCTGTAAACCTCATCATTTTCTATGAGGCTTTGTGGACCATGTTTCCAATGTTTTTCAGCCACTTCAGTGCCATAATCTCCAGTGCAACAGTCTTACCACATTATTATACCTTTCAGTATACAGTCCTTCTGCCATTAGTATGTCACAACCAACAACTGGGTGTGCTACTGTTTCCAATTCGGTTTTACAAAATCTACATTTGTCTTTATCTCCCACATGTTCAATGGACTTTGTAAACCAACGAGTATGCAGTCCTCTATCTTGGGCCACCAATATTAACCTTTGTCTCTTGGTTTAAAGTCACCTCTCCTTAACCATTCCTGCCTGATCAACATGAAGTTCTTCTAGCAGTTTTCTATACTTACAACTATATTTATGCATTTACCTTCTCATCTGGTCCTTCACCTTAGATTGATTCTTTTGTTTTTTGGCACATTCAGTGGCTGCCCGATTTTTATCTACTTCTGGTTTGATTTCCATTCCTGCTTGACACCGATATGCTTCTGGTAGATTAAACTGGGAAGTCGTCTTAGATTTATTTTCCTCATTATTTCAAAACTCTCACTACATTTGGGTCCTGTGAGGTCAGTAGATATATGTGTAGTCCCACAATTGCAGATCTGTACATGTAATCAGTTTCAAGGAGGCCCATCCCTCCTTTGGAACAGGGAATATATAATCTTGGTATGCACTGATTTTTATTAATCATTTGGTGAGTATGAAGCATCCTTCTTGTTTTCCTGTCTAATCTATCCAACATGTTTTGGGACCAGTCAATCGCTCCAAAACTGTAAGTTAGGATAAGAAGAGCAAATTGGTTAATAGCTTTGATTTTGTTCCTAGATGTCAATGCTGTTTTCAGGATTAATTTAAGTCTTCTAAAGTATTCCTTGCTAAGTGTTATTCACATTTGTTTGTTTTATTTATCCTTCATCAATTCACAAGTATTTATACACACCATTTTGCTCAAGTTCTTTTATATCATTCTTGTCCCTCATGTTTTCTTGGTGCTTCAGTTTTTATTCTTTAAAGGTAACTTTTGCACATTTTTCAAGAACAAATGACATTCTTGTATTATCTGAAAAAGTTTTGACAACTTGCAGTTTTGCTTTCAGTTCCTCATCTAGTGGGCTTATACAGTTTAAAATCGACAAAGAGAAGATGAGAAGTCTTTACACTTTGTTGTTTTCTAGGAGCCAAGTTGTAGCCATGGCCTAAGCTGTTAGGTAGACAGCTTAATGGGTTAAGGGCAAGGTAGAATAGCAGCAGTGACAGAGAGTCACCTTGGAATATCCCCCTTTGAATTTTTAACCCTGGGATAATAATCTGTTCTTTATCATGGCTTAATTGCAAAGTGGTCTGCCACTGTTTCATGGTCACTCTAGGCTAGTCGATCAGTGAAGGGTGTATCTTCTACATTTTTAAGCACTCTTTTATCCATGACTGTGGGATAGTATCAAATGCTTTTTTGTATTCAGTCCATGCCATACTTAGATTCTTCCCCCTTTTACAGTTCTCCACTATGACTTTAACAACAAATGATCCTTTGTTCAATATGACTCTTTTATTGCCCTTTTGTTCTGTTGCCATAATTGAGTTTTCTTCTAAATGATTATAAACTCTGTCTGCATCAATTCCTATGTATAGTTTATATGTCATTGGGAGGCAGATTATATTGGCCTATAATTTTTAGGGTAGCTTGCAGGTTCACTCTTAAGTAGGAGCAGTGTGTAGCCAGGTTGATGTCTGTTCAGGGTGCGCATATAGATCTTACTCATGGCTAAATCTTCGTGCAAAGATGTTGACACTTCTCCTCCAGCAAAGTCTTTTCTATGAGCTCTGAGGTCTTTTTTTTCTTTCATTTGTGGTCTTTTAGCCTCTTTAGCTAGATTCTTCATGAGGATTTTACCATGGACCACAGCTGTTCACTGTTACATTTCCTATTAGCTCCTCTCTGTTCCAATCTGATTCCAGTCTACAGGTATTATCCTGGCTTTGGGCAGACCATTCTCTGCCACCCCCCTCCAGTAGACAGAATCCACTGATGCTTCCCAAGTTAGGGTGCAGAGGAGCATTACCAGAGAAACGTGGCTTAACTCATGTGGTCCATCTCCAAACCCAAACTGCTTATCAATGTTCTTGAAATAAGTCCTCTTTACATTGCAAGCCCTTTAGGATATTTTCTTTTTGGGTTCTATTGCAACTTAGTGACATATCAGTAGTCTGTACATCAACAACCTAGGAACCTAGGATGATCCCGATTCTCTTTGTTACAGAGAGGCTGTAAGTGGAAGGGACTTTCTCTTCAAGCTGCTTCTAGTTGTATTGCAATTCTGGGGAACAATGACATACTAGTAGTTAGACTTAACAGGTCCTTTCTGACTATCATGAGTGGTCTTTTAACTAGTCAGTAGCAGACAAATTTTCAGCCTTTGGGTTAAACCGTGGTGCAATCTCCTTGTCATTTCACTTAAAACTATATGTGCAACATGTACTTTGTTCTGATCCACCAAAAAGGGAGTCTTCCAGGAATACTCTAGTCCATGATTGGCCCCAGATTCTTTTTTATGCTTATTCCCTTCTTATGATAATCTTGAAAATTCAACAGAACGCTAGCAGGCTGAAGACCTCAGTATTCCTCATTGCCACGTCCTGGCTTCATTAATTATGGTTCCTCTTAGTTTGGTCTCACCTCAAGATCCCCATGGATGTTGGATTTTGAACAGGACATCATAACTCTTTCATCGGAACACCAACCTCCAATCTCCATACCTTTAAATTGATCAATTGGTTTCTCCACATTCAGTAACTGCATTTTTTTTCTTATGCGTATCTCTTCTTTAGTCCATGTGTCTCAATGGACTATTCTTATTATACTCTAACTTCTTCCTCAACATACACCCAGTATTAATATATGTGGTAATTGATGCCTACACAGATAGAGGACATGTTACTGGACAAATTGCCTTCCTCTCCTTCATATTAAATGCAGTAAATGCAGTAATTCAGGAAGCACTCCAGCTGTAGTGGGACATGTTTACTGAGGAATAGTATAACTACATAGCATTACCCACTAGAACTTCCAATCTGAATAGTGGTCCTTTTTCAACTTCTGCTGCTGACATCAATCCCTCTCATCAACCCTTTTAAGAAAAGGTGGGTTTTAGCTGCTATTCAATTTTTAAGACGTATATTGATTTTTCAATCTGAAAATACATTTCTATCTTTTTACAGCTTCCAGATTAAGTAACAATTTTCCTGTAAAAAAAATCTTGCTGCTGACACCCTCTGTGAGACCACCCCTCTTCTTCATTGGAGATTTCAGTTATCCTGCAATAACTAGCACAAAAAATCCTTAAAACTGACAAAGAATTGGAATAAGAAATCTATGGAAGATATTTCTGTTGGTAGCAGATACCTTTGACAAACAAATTCCAGACCTGTAGAGCTTGTTTGCCAAGCTTCCTCACATTATTTCTCTTAAGAGGGTATCCTTCCAAGCTTATCCCTCCCTATTTAACCTAGTAAACACAGAATTCAATACTACTCCTTCACACTATTGCACAAGACCAAAACTGTAGAATGCCTGACTATCTACCCTTCCTCCTGACCACTTGGGTTAAGAATTCCTCTTGCCTACACTGACCAAGAGATTACCAAGTGTATTGCTGAAATTTACCAAAATGGCCTGCAAGTCCCTCTGGATCCTACAGCAATTCAGACAGATTTAGGATAATTACATCTAACCCTTTTTTTTTAACCTAAGCTTCTGTCAGTGTTACTTATCTTAGTCACTGGGTCAAATACTCTTTCTGGTGTAATACATTAATGTTTGGGCATTTTCTCCAAATCTCAGAATTTTGTTTGGTCTGACAATACTCCTACATATCCTTCTTTGAGGACCTCCCAAGAGTTATGTTGCTGGGGACTCATACCCACAGGTGAGGAAGAATGAAAAGAACAACATCAGATAAAGAAGTTATGTACTTACTGTAACATTCCATCTGTGTTGTCCATTTTGATTCTTCCTCACCTTCCCTCCCAGCCATCCCCCAGCCTGGTCATTCTTAGAAGGATATTTGGAGGATAATGGAATTTTCATATTTATGTTTGAGCTTCAAATTTTTATTTCCTTTCCTATCTTTTCTGTATAACCATAGGAGGAATTTGCTTAATGTAGAAACTCTTATTGTCCCGCTGTGCGAGTCTTTATATTTTCTTTACTTGTCCCTTTTTTTTTTTTCCTAAAATCAATAGGCAGCAAACTTGATCTGAGGAGTTGGAGACATGGTGGTGCATTATGGGAAGAGGGTGGAGCTCGAGATTGAGGTCAAAGTCTGGAAAATGCAGCTGAGCCAGATCCGAGGATTGGATCAGAGACCCACAGGTGAGGAATAAAAAAAAATGGACAACACAGATGGAATGTTATAGTAAGTACATAACTTCTTTTTTTGTCACACCACTGTACTGTAACCAAGACTGTTAAATGTAGTATTTTATTTATTTAATACATTTTACAGATTGTGTACCATGTAAATGAGCTGGTCAATTGACCCTTTTTAGTCAAAACCTGATTAAAGACATTAAAGTTAGGTAGATATAAAAGGTGAGAAATAGTACCAGACACTTGAATGGAGTAACTTGAACCAAAATGAGAAGTACTATGGAAGAACATGCAGCTTGTCCCAACAATGTTTTATAAAACCAAGTAATTTTATTAAGACAGCCACAAAAAAAACAAGGGTCACAAAAATAACTCCAACAGTTTCACCAGCACAATGGAGCTTTTTACATAAGCTTCACTTTCATAGTTTAATATATTTAAGTAATATTTATATTTACACATCATCCATCTATACATTTAACATTTACAGTTTTTTTAGGATCACAGTTTTATTGTGTGTTTGCATACCCCGAGATTCAGTAAGGTTCCGTGCAGGAATAGCTTATTCCTGCACAGTAACGATCGTTTAGGAGCAGCACAGCAGTGCATCATGCATAGTAATGAAGACACGCTACTTCAGCTCCTAAACTGACCTGGAGTGTGGATGAGTGCAGGAGGCTTGTCTGAGAGCAGAGCTCTCACAATAAACATGCCCCCGCAGTCAAGAACTGCCGGTTGGCAATTACAATGAGCGAGACTGCTCATAGGGGTTGCTTACCCTCAACAGCATAGATCAGTGCAGAATGTCCAGATATGTGGCACATACGTCTGGCCTGTCCCTCATTTACCTTGCCAAATCACTGGGATGATCTCATCTGAAATAATGGCAAACATACGAGTGTCAGACATCAAATACATCAGAAAATGTACATAAAAACAAATCCCGTTACCCTTGCAACACCTCCCCCAAGTTTATAAGAGCAATATTTAAAATATAATTATATAAACACTTTTTTTATCAAACATTAAATTTAACCGTAGGTGCGCAGATTTGTCCATTGCTTAGCTATGCATACTGTAGCTTAATTCGCACAAGAAGATAAATATCAAGATACATGCAAATGAAGCAGTACTGCAATAGTGTAGTGGTTAGAGCATTTGCCTTATGAGCAGTCCTTCCCAGTTTGATTCTCACTCCAGTAAATTCCATTTTCCATGTCAAATCACTTTATGAACAATAGTTTTTGTTGTATAGCCTACTAAACATATATTTGTGAACTGAAGTAATGTATTAAATGCAGATGTGAGGTGTCATTGTAATAATGCTGTAAAATCCACAGATAAGCACAAGTGCCCCATACAATATATATATATATACACATGAATCAGGGATACAAATTGAAGGTATAATGTGTAATGAATGATAAATCCATAGTGTGTCCAAATCCACCACCTTCCCAAGAACCATGTTACATTTCTGTCTAAATTAGTGTGGGGGTAAGTGGGAGTAAGCAATATTAAGCAGGAGTAAGCATATTTAAGCAGCAGTAAGTGGGTTTAAGCCTGTTTGCATGGGGGTAAGCAATGCACACACAGGTTAAGCAATATTGAAGCTCACCCTCTAAGTATATTTAACTGGAAGGTAGCATTGCTTACCATCGCGCAAACCCACTTACAATTGCTTAAAACTGTCTTAATCACTCTGTATCCAACAGCCGCTGTTCTGCCCAGCGACAAAGTAAACAGCCTTTGCAGGTCTTGAGCCCAGGACCCTGTAAACTATAGTCACAGTATTTAACCAGTAAGCCGTCACAGCAGTACACAAGATTGAAGTATCACCAAACAGATCCTCACTACAGGAAAATCAAACATAATGTGAAAGGAATCTTTATACAGTTTTATGTTTTATAACCTATTACATAACATAAATATGTGAACTGGAGTACTGCATTAAGTCCAGATGTGAGGTGTCATTGTAATAAAGTGTTGAAATCCCCTAATAAACACAAGGACCCCATACAGTGTACGTACACATGAATCATGGATACCAAACACATATATAACATGTAATGAATAATAAATCCATGCCAAACAACAAATAGTGTGCAAATTAAAAATTAAACAACACTAAGCATTGTACAGCCCTGCTTACTAGGTGTAAGAAATGTGTAGGCCAGCTAAATTGGTTTGCCCATCGGTATACCCCTTTAAGCAATGCCAACCTTAGGTGAGCAGGTTTGCCCATAGGTGAGCATTGTCAAAACCATCCATTCATGGCAAAGTGCAGGACATCGGCCATATTTAAACCCCACAGGCAGGAATACATCTCATAACTCGTTGCAGCTTCCTCCTGTAGGAACTATGACTGGTGTGGGAGAAGGAGTGCACTTCTGGGCACAGCGCTGGGGCATCCAGGAGTCCAAAGTCATGGCAGGACTCCTTGTTAAAGACCATGACCAGAGACTGCTGCAGGGCGAGTACCAGGGTTCACAATATAAAGCGGAAGCCTGGGACCGTCTCGCCCGTGACCTCACCAGTGCCACTGGCATACCTCGAACTGGTGAGCAGGTCAAGCATCAATATTCTGACCTGAAGCAGAGAAAGAGCAAGCTCTTGGATCAGTGGATTGAACAGGCTAGGTGGATGGGTGATGTCCTATCTGTGTGTATGTTTCAGTCTGTTACCTATTTAATAATTGCCACCTCATGTATATTATGGATAGGTATGGCTAAATATTCCTCTTATGTCTTTGGCAGTGGCAGATGAGCGGGTTGTGAACCAGGAAGTCCATGCTTGTAGATTGCAGAGGTTGTATCGCGAGGCAGGTTAGTAATACTCTTGCATGTACTGTCATTAGAAATAAATCTAAAAGTAGTAGAAAGTTAATTGCCAGTATAAAACTTGTATTGTGTATGGCATGTACTAAATAAACCAGACAATATGGCAGGAAGAGTCTCATATAGGTTGTATGTAAATAAAAGGTTAAGAGTCTCATATAGGTTGTATGTAAATAAAAGGTTAACAGCCCGACAGTAAAGGTCTAACTGCTGGACTGCTTGTGTTTACTCTGGTATCATATGGTAATGTAGTGTTGCAGTCTCTTAATACTACTGTTGTATTAAGCACTGTTATCCACACTGTGCTACATAAATAAAATGTGTAGGAATGTCTGTATATGACTGTTGTAATCACAGGAGGTCATATTGTACAACTGAGAGACTTAGAAAACAGTGAAAAGATAGACAACATAATCCAAATAGCACACTCAACTAAGAGGTTATATTTTTAGTGCACACAACCATGGTTTGAATCCTGGGAGTGGTAGTAAGCTCTATGCAGAATCATACCCCACAACTGTACAGATATTATCAGAAAGTCCAGATAATTGGTGTAAGTCCCCTGCCTGTCACCCTGTCCTCCTGGCAAATCAGTGGGATGATCCCAAACATTTAGGGAGCAAATAATGACATACAGCTGATTGTCAGACATCATAACTGTCAGGAATATATCCGTAAGAACAAACCTGTCACTCTAGCAACTCATCAAAGTGTTATGAGAGTAATAAGCAAAGTATGTCCCAACTCCACCCCCATGTTGTGAAGCTATGATTAGTGTGTGTGCAGTAAGAGAGTGAGACGTATGTGCATAATAATAATAATGTGGAATCTGGTAATGTGTGTGACACCATTCAGGTAGTGTTAACAAACATTCCCCCCACAGGTCTGTCAGATACAAAAACTGTGTTCAGAAATAAAAGATTGAAATCTTGGACTGGTACTGTTTAGTCTGGTATTGTATGGCAGTGTTACTGTTGCAGTATCTCTGACTAATAAGGTATTACTCATCACTGTCATCCACACAGTGCTACATTATACAACTGTCTAGGAAACCCTGTATAAGATTATGTTGGAATTACAAGGTCAGATTGTAAAACCACGGGAGACTTCTAGAAGGAATTCAGCGAAAAGATACACAGCAAATATCTATATAGCACACCCAACTGTGATGTACATTGTTATTTTAGCATACACAGTCATGGTTCGAATCTTGGGAGTGGTAGTAAGCTGTAAGCAGAATCATACCCCTCTGCTGTACAGATCTGTCTGGAATGTCCATAGAATTGGCCAGTGTCTGCTGGCTTTTACCCTGACCCCCTATCAGCGTATTAATCTCGGACATGTAGGCAGGATTTAATGTTATGTAACTGACTGTCGGGCCTGTAAATATTTGGATAATGTCTATGAAAACAAACCTGTCATTGTACAACTCAACAAAGGTTTATGAGGGCAATAGTCAAAATATATCCCGGTTTGACCTGCATGTTGTCAAGACATACCCAGAGTGTGTGCAATAAGAGATGGAGAGGTATGTGCATAACATCAACCTGGAATCTGGGAATATGTGTATAAACAGGTAGTGTTAACAAACAATACCTCCACAGGTATACCACGTAAGAGGTGTATACTGCAGGTAAAACTCAGTTCATGTATATAGTTGCCTACATCCATACAACTGTCCAAACTAAGGCCATATGGTAGTCTAATAATACCTGTAAGGTACAGATCACAGCACTGACTAGGAAAGTAATGAGAACTACAGGGATATACAAGTTGTTAATTGACATCTTTCTCTCCTCCCCACCATATCTGCAACAATAAAATAAATACACAACTCAATCTGTACTATTAAATCTACTCTTGGGACATATGTCCTATTGTTTGATAAATATTGAAATTTGTTCCATGCATGTGCCATGTTGAAATACTCCCACATTGGTGGCATGCTCCCATCAATGTACTTGCATGCTGTTTTAATGGCCACTGTGGTTCCATATATGCATGTGTTCTGTTTGCTATGCAACTGTTCCATATCTGGTGTTTCGGGTTAATGGGAATATCTATGCATGCTGTTATACCTAATCCTGGAATGTGTTGACTATTACTAACCCACATATGTAAAATTGAAACACCATAACACGTTTGGGAAGGCCAGTCCCAGCGGACCCACCTCATCTGGCTGTGGCACCAGGCACCAGCATGTCCGGGGCCCACCCTGGGACCTCCTTGTCTGCTGGTCCTGCACCACCTTCAGGTGGAACTGCCTCAGGGGATGGGGCTTGCCCCCCCCTAGGAATGGGTGCAGACAGGATACTGTCACCCGTCAGGTCCAGGGTCCAGTGCGTTGTGAGCTCCGCAGGGAGTTTGGAGATCTGCTACTCCAGCTTGAGGGCTGCATAATGCAACTAGAGGGTCAGCTTGAGGGCTGCATAATGCAACTAGAGGGTCAGCCTGCCCCTCCTACGCAGCCCCCAGCACAGCCACCTTTGGGGCCATGAAGGTGCAGTGATGACTGCCCATGGGTGGGGACTTCAGTCCCGCTGTTTCCACTAGGGGGCTCATGGGCTTCCGACTTCCAAACACACCTCCCCATCCAAGGTGTTTACCCCCACATGTGTCATATACCGCCCCTGTATGCTGTCTTGTCAGTTACCATACCCAATCTACCTCCCCAAATATACCTACTATCCTTCCCCAACATCCCACTCTCACCTTAAAAAAAAAAAGGGCAAGCTGTTCCTTAAAAAAAAATCTTTCCCCATACATAGCTGTCCATTTCGCCCACGTGTCCACTGGACACATGTAATCTGGTCTAATTGGCTTCACAACATATTATTTTTGCCCTCTCCCTTCTTTCAGGGGAATGAGTGTCCAAATCTACCTCCAAATCAGTGCATATGCACAGCTGTTGCTGTAGAAGTAATGGTCAGCTATTGACCTTCCCTACACCCGTCCTGCACATACCTAGCTGTTTTCCCTACAGTCTTTCCCTCTTTGTGCCCCATTTTCACCACTTTCCTATCAACCCTTTTTCATTTCTTTTAAAGGAATTAGCACTTCTAAGCAGCAGTAAGTGGGTTTAAGCTTCTTTGCGTGGGGGTAAGCAATGCCTACACAGGTTATGTAATTTAGAAGCAGAGTATAAAAAACTGTAACCAGAAGTTAGCAGTGCTTACCTTCAAGCAAACCCACTTACAACTGCTTAAAAGTGCCTTAATCACTCTGTATCCAACAGCCCTTGTCCTGCCCAGCAACAAATAAACAGCCTTTGCAAGGCTTGAAACCAGGACCCTGCACACCATAGTCAAAGTGATTTACCACTAAGCCATGTCAAATGTACATAACCCTGATGTTTTCACAAACATATCATTCAGCACAGTCATTCAACAGTACAAGAAATGTATTTATACATTTAGATGTGTGTGTGTGTGTGTGTGTGTGTGTGTGTGTGTGTGTGTGTGTGTGTGTGTATGTGTATATATATATACACACACACACATCTATAGATATAAAAGAGAACAGAAATACATACATGACCCATGGTACCGTTAATGGGGGTGAGGGGGCCCAAGCTAAATACCGTAAATACCTGTTGTAAGTATTGATATCACCCCCTCCCCCACAGCCAAACAGATCTTCCCTGCAGTACAGTACAAACTGTTGCAAGTACCATACCCCAGGACCCTACACAACGTAGCCAAAAGACATTAACAGTAATCCATCCCACCTGTATGATGTTAGGATGGTGTCAATAACATATCATGTAGTACAGTCTGCATACCATAGGGAATGTACAATGTGGAAACAATAAACATTCCAAAGATACATATACATATACACACACACACACACACACACACACACACATATGCAGATACATACATACATATATATATATATATATATATATGTAACTACACATACACACACAGATATGTATAGGAAGATGCATATTTAGAGGGTGCACATCATAGTGAACAGCCAGTATTCCTACAGTTGCCATCTTTTCAAATGGACAGTGTTTGATTCACTCATGCAAAGGAAAATTATTGCCTGAAACATATACCCAAATAGAAGTCAAAGGATATGACACCACACACAGGTTTTTATACATAAGAAATGTTTGTGTACTATTACAGTTGTATCTGCCATGTCATATAGCTGTTAAGACTTTGAGATACATACTGAATAATGCAACTCTCAAGCAGATCATTTTATACAGTAATCCGAAAGCATAACTTTTTTTGTTGTTGTTTTTTAACATTTGTCAACTGGGAAAGTCCGACTTGGAACAAAGCCAATTTTTAGCAGAAGCCCGGGGAGAAACACTTCAGATGCATGTCTTTGAATGTGGGAGGAAACCAGAGCACCCGGAGGAAACCCACACAAATGCAGGGAGGACATGCAGACTCCACACACAAGGCACAGGTAACTACGCTACCACTGCACCATCCATATGTACTGTGTACATACATATATACTGTTGCTGTCCAGGCCAAGGCCTTCAAGTAGTACAACAGTAAAGAAAGACTGGGCCAGAGGATAACAATTAATCAACAGTAAGTAATGCAGATGTATAGTTCAGCAGCCTCAAATTACACTCTGTACTCAACCCCTAGGGGGAAAAGAATTAAGTTGCTACAGTGAGGATGTATCTGTTACATAACATTGCTTAAATGAAAGTATCACAATCACACTGACAAACAGAACACTCTGTATGACAGTAAGCACTAGGCCATCAATGTTCCCAAGGTGAAATCTATGATAATGTACAGCTATATACCTTAAGGCGGCTTACTACCGATATCCCTCACATGTTGTAAGAGCCTAGGTTATATATGGTGCATACCTCTCCCCCATAGACTGACTTATAGGGGCATATAACACTGTTGCATACACTGACCTATGGACTGCAAAAGGGCACACGTTTTGTGCAGCTGAAGCCCACATATATATGGACCCTACCCCACAATACATGTGGGGGGGGGGCACAATAGCACTGGAATGATGGCAGGAATGGCAGCACAACATAATCACAGGCCACTACATAACCCCTTACTGCATGTCATATGGACAAAGTCTGGAATATTGGTGGAGGACAGAGGCCAGAACACAGGGCCATATGTGAAATAGTGTTATACACTGAGAAAGTTGCTGCTGTTACAAGATAGTCTGCAACATACCATTAGTCAGGAATATGAAATCAGAAACAAAAATGGATGCAGCCATGTACTGATAGCACTCAACACACAATACCAGTGATATATCTGACACGAGACCTGTGTGGTGGACAGACAAAACATAACAGGCACACCTCTGGCCATCATGTGGTTAGGCCCACAGTTGAGAGCTATGCAGACAGACAGCATTCCATGTTAAACTACTATGTATACACACACCCTGTAACACTGGTGCTATACAATGCATATAACAACACTACCTACACTGTCTGTATGTCTGGAACCTTATACAAATATGTAGCTGGCCTGAGTCTGCAAGTCCTCTTGTAAGAGGTATTGTTACCTGCTGTCTGTAATACTGCTGCCCACACACAGGAAGGATGTCCTCCATACAGGAAAGGTAAAGGGACCATGTCCACATGATGTAGGGATTTATAGTAGTGGGTTGCCATGACAGTGGTAATTGGAAGTACTACATAGCATGCTGCATGCAGGTAATAAGTGGTGGACACTGGTGCTGAGGCCATCACCTGATCATTTGCATCAACTACAAAATCCATGCTGCAAACTATTCAAAGCAGCTCAATCCATTTAGTGGAGAGAGACTGAGATAGAGAGAAAGTGAAAGCCAAAAAAAAAAAACACATCCATCCAGCCATCCACACAGCAAACTATCCAGAAGAAAGATGATTCCCACAACAAGTATGTGAAGTACATATGCATGTACTGGAATGTAGTACTTGGTCTATAATAATGGGATAGATGATGTGGAATTATCTATATGTGCCATCAGGTGGTGTAATGATGTCCAGCTGAACAACTGCTATGGACAATAGTGTCTGTCCCTGTGGGCAGTGGGCCATACCTGTCAAATGTGCAGATCAGCACTGACTGACAAGATGTAAGCCATCATAGTGAGTGTTGTGTAATACAAGACATGTATACAATTGTGGCCAATAGCTGGTGGTGGAAGTAATGCTGTTATGATGGACATATGGGTTCCAGAGCCCACCACTTGCAGGACAGTCATGCTAACATGTAATGTAGCATGCAGAAATGCCATAGGTGTGTAATATGCTTACATGCAATCTGTCCCTATATATATATATATATATATATATATATATATATATATATATATACACAAACTGAACCAAAACTTGTTAACTGAAATTAGTCCACCAGAAAAGACCAGCAAAGACCAGACAGCAAACCTGCTTAGTTTTTTCTCTTATTTAATGCCAAGAACTTCATCAGAAAAGCACCCATTCCTTACAACAGTGATTATATACTGTCTCCAATTAATTATAACCAATTAGTCAATTAGTACAAAAAAAATATATATGTAAAAATATATTATTAAATATATATATGTGTAATATATATATATATTATTACGCTGAATCATTTAAACAAATCATTTTCAAGTATATAAAAAAAGTTTCATACATTTTAGATTACAGTTTTTGTAAAGCTAAAAAACATTTAATACTTATGACATCATTTAGGCCTGGTAATTCATCTGCATTTAGCCTAATTTGCCAACAAGACTCCCTACATTCTAAAAATGTCTTGTAATCTCCTCTAAACATACTGTTGTCAACTTTTTCCAGAACAGAAAAAATAATTTTTTTAGATTTGATAACAACTTGTACAAGCAAATTTCTGGAGTTGCCATGGGGTCCAGAGTGGCACCCAGTTTTGCAAATTTAGTCATGTCTTCTTGGGAAGTCAAACATTTAGTAGCACATCTTCAAGATCAGAATGTGGTCTTCTATAGAAGATATATAGATGATTTGATATTCCTATGGAATGGTAATGACAGTTTTAGGACTTTTGTTTCCCATTTAAACACCACTACCGAATTTTTGAATTTCACCTTTGGTAGTTTTGGGAAATTATTAATTTTTTAGATTTGAGTTTGACTGTTGATTTAATTGAACATAGATTTCGTAGTTGTATTTTCAGGAAACCAACATTTGTTAACCAATATTTACATTTTGACAGTTTACACCCCATGCATATGAAAAGAGGTGTAGTGAAAGGTCAGTTCATCAGACTTAGTAGGCTTACTAGTGAAGATGATTGCTTCATTAAGGAGACAAGTGATTTAAAGCAGTTTTTTATTGAAAGAGGTTACGATGTGGGTTGGTTAGGTCATATTATCGAAGAGGTTAATAGTTTGAGAACCAACAAAGCTAATCCTATTCTTACAAGTTTAGTGACTTTTAATTCTGGTAGGAAGAAGGTTGATGTTTTGTCATTTCCTGTTACCTATTTGAAATGAATATCATCAAAGAAACAGTTATCAACAATTGGTTTAGGTATTTGTCCAGTGTTTACATACAAAAAGTGACAATATCAAAATGATTTTAGAAAGAGAGGATAAAAGTACAATGTAGGTTTATTAGTGGTACTTCCAGTATTTTTTTAAAACATGTGAAGAAAGACATTATTGTTAAAGGACATTTTACTTGTAAAACCAATAATATCTTTTACATTGCACAGTGTTCTTCATGTAGTCATTTTTATATAGGTAAAACTATTAGAACACTGTAAAAGATGTTACTAATGAAAGTTTATTTTTCTGTTCTGGAAAAGTTGACAACAGTATGTTTATTTTAGAATGTAGGGAGTCTTGTTGGCAATTAGGCTAAATGCAGATGAATTACCAGGCCTAAATGATGTCATAAGTATTAAATGTTTTTTAGCTTTACAAAAACTGTAATCTAAAATGTATGAAACTTTTTTTATATACTTGAAAATGATTTGTTTAAATGATTCAGCGTAATAATATATATATATTACACATATATATATTTAATAATATATTTTTACATATATATTTTTTTTGTACTAATTGACTAATTGGTTATAATTAATTGGAGACAGTATATAATCACTGTTGTAAGGAATGGGTGCTTTTCTGATGAAGTTCTTGGCATTAAATAAGAACAAAAACGTTAAGCAGGTTTGCTGTCTGGTCTTGCTTTTTCTTTTTTTTTTTTGGTGGACTAATTTCAATATATATATATATATATATATATATATATATATATATATATACACACACACACACACCCCTAATGTTAGGCTATGTCCACATGTGACACCTGTCTGTGTTGTAGCAAGGCAGAACAGTGCAGCTGTGCAGGAAGGAGAGTTAGAGCGTGTGGACCTGATATATGAATGCACCCCGTATCTGTATATAGGTATATATGTGTGTGTGTGTATGTGTATGTATCTATCTATCTATATATATATATATATATATATATATATATATATATATATATATACACACACACACATACACACACATATATTAACACATACATGTATGTCTAGATATGCAGACACCTATATGCGTGTGTGTGTATATATATATATATACACACACACAACTCATAATATATTTCTACACACACATACATATCTATATATATATATATATATATATATATATATATCTCCATATATACAAGCACACACACATATGTATATAAATACATGTCCCTTACTTTTGCATGACAGTGCTGCATGTTATGTGTGAGGGAACATCACACATATCAATACACACATATATATATAGAGCAGTAATTGTGTGCAAAATGGACTGTTATGTCAGGAGTGAACCCCATGTTGGGAACACATTGCCCTTATTTGTGAAGATGGAATTGGGAATTTTGGGAAGGATAGCAGTTATATTTGTGGAGGTGGGTTGGAAGATACATAAGACAGCCTACAGGGGCAGTATATGACATGTGGGTAAACACCCTGGATGGGGAGTATTGTCTGCGATGTAGAAGCCCAATGAGCCCCCATATGGAAACAATGGGAACAAGGGCCCCCACACATGGCCAGTCACAACATCAGCTTCATGGCCCTGAAAGTGTCTGGGATGGAGGCTGAGCAGAAGGAGCATATGGACCTTGTAAGTGTGTACTGAGGGCCTCAAGGTGCTGTAGCACATCCCCCAAGTCTCTCTGGAGCTCCTTACCTCAGGTGACAGGATCGTGTCTGTGTGTGCTCCTAGTGGGGGACACCATCCCCTAAGGTGGTACCACCTGAAGATAGTGCAGGACCAGTAGATGAGGAGGCCCCAGGGTGGGTCCCACATGTGATGTGGCCTGGCAACATGGCCAGATGAGGTAGGAGAGGTGGTTCAGATGGCAACTGTTCCCTAAACATGCTACTGTCGCTGTTGTAGAACATAGTTGGGTAGTAATAATCCACACATTCTCTGATCATGTCCAACAGCATGCATAGATATCCTCAATACCACAAAACAACAGATGTGCAGCAATCACATAGCAAACAGACCATGTGCATATATGGAACCATAGTGGCCCTTACAATGGCATGCAGGTGGCATTGTCTGTAATAGGCCAGCAGTGATAGTGTCTCCACAGGGAGCATGGCTACAAACACATAGCAGAAAGTGTTGTGCAATACGATACATGTCCCAGTGGTAGGTATTCTGTAGACATACCTATTGAGTTTTGTGATCAGATAGTTGTTGCAGATATGGTGGGGGGAGATGGAGATGTGCATTAACAACTATGATAACCTTGCTGTATGAGATCCTCAGACCTGTTTCCATCTTTGTCTTTCGGGCAAGATGTCCGAGGAGAGGCTTCCCATTTATACAATGGAGGAGAATGTGGTCATCTTCTCTCACCCGGTGCAGCACTAGCAATTGTTTGGCCGAACAGCCTATGAGCAGCAGAAGCGAACTACCCTGTGGAACGATCTTATCCACAGGGTAGACTGTCGGCTTGCATAACTGCTGTTATGAGCAGGTCCGGCATCGTTGCACAGACCTAATTCGCAATGTCCATCGGTGTGCTGCTGCAGTCAGGGGAGATCATGCCATCCAACCCCCCTGACACATGTTGAGCTCCTTGCCAGCCTCTGGGCACCTGCCTGCCCACACACACACCTGGCAGAGAGCATAGTGGAGGTGGGTGCTACCCACACAGTGCAGAGGAGCGTGCAAGTAAGGCCACAGGGCACATCAGTAGACCACTGTTGCATATCCATCTGCATCTGTACAGTTATATCATGCATATGTGAGATGACATATAGTCTGTTACTGCGTAGTAGCAATAAACAGATATGCATAATCTGTAGTATTGTGGTCTTGTACTGTTGATGTACTGTAATACTGTACCCACCCTGGACCAATGCCACAGCTGTGGCTACTGACATCACATCTCTCACACACTTATGTAGGTCCCTCTGGTATACCTCCAAGGCAGCAGCCTGTAGCTGGTGAGTATGGTGTTGGTTCAGGTTTGCCAATACACCCGTCATATTATGGCTATAGTATATTCCATGCACACATTTAACACACCTACCTATAATGCATGCTGTACATGTTCACGTATTGTTGCTGTTAACTGCACTGCATCACAGTGGTCACCATGATTGTGTATCTGAAGGGTATGTCAGACTCCTGCAATATAAATAACATCCTGTCATTGCAAAATGTGTGCATAAATATGAACATAATGGTGGGACAAATGGCCTACAGTAGGGGCATGTGTGAAACATCACCCTTGTACAGTGCTACAGCAGTGTATATACCAGTATTACAATGGCAACTGTTACAGATCTACACTACGGCATATCACAATACTGCAGTCCACAACCCTTACAACCTGCAATGTGGACCTAACATGACCAATTAGTGTGTAATATGGAATCGTATGTTAGGACAGCAAATATGGGGAATACATACCCTCACAAACACTGGAAGCATATGTGTGCACACACTCCAAATAAAATATAGTGGAAGCAGCTGTTGAGGTACTGACTGCATGCATTTGTCATGGAAATGCACCTTCCAGCAAGTACACGTCCCCAGTGTCACACCAAGAAATAGTCTGCTGTCCAAGACCTTTGGTCATCAAATGTGCTCACTTACCTGCAGCAGAGGCAGCCGTGGCTTGCACACATCTTACATGCCATTGCATGGGCCCCATACCCAACAGGTAGCACCCAGGAGTTAGACATGTAGCCATACCTCACCATTACATATACCATGGCAAACTGTGCAGTCATGTATGTGGCGAGGATGTATGGGGCAGGAATAATGTAGGAAATAAACAGATGGCCATCCAAGACAGATGATGTCACATGTAGCATACTGGTCATGCATTCTGTCTAGTAACATGCCACAACACTGAGGGGTTGCAGGAATGTCTAGAAAGTCCTAGCTGTGCAGTACCTGTGTCAGCAATTGCCTGGACTCTGCAAACGTGTGGCCTATGGGTTACAGTATTCAGATGTGACAGTTGTACCACAGGAAACATTAGCCAGGCCTCTCTACAGGTAGCGTATGCATAACAGAAGAGATCCCCAAAAGGCATGCATTGCAGTGTATACTGGTGTATCACGACCACATTGGAAACCTACAGACATTATCACGTAAGATACATGTGCTGCACAACCAACACCTCACCCCACCATCCCCATCTGTACCATGCCAGTGTACACCTGTATGTTTGCCATTCATTAGCTGGGACTAGGCTGTTACATGTGGTGTTCAGTGTTTGGGAAACTGCAAACTGACACACGTGTAGGCCATAGCTGTCAAGCATCTTCAAAAAGGCTAAAGGTGGGTAGGGGGTGTCATCATGACACAACAGTGCACTGCAGCAGAGATCCAAAGGATGCTATGAATGGCTGTATCTGCACACAGTCATGGTCAGGAACTGTGGCAGACATAACCCTGACTCCACAATAGTGACGGCAGTGTGTGAACACCAAGGGATGTGCACATGAGTTGACCTTGCAATCATGCAGAGTTGGGAGACATGTGTAGGGCAGACTGACCATATACTGGCAAATGCAGATGGCCCATGCTAGTATACCCCTGCCAGGAATAGTGACTGCTGTAGCACACACAACAGTAGGCGCAACAAACCATCATGATAAGGGCGTGCACACATATGCACCCACGAAGTGTATGCATCTCAATCAGCACAGCTAACACATTTGTTTGACACTGCCTTTGATTGTACAGGACATATGTCACATATCAGGCTCATGTAATATTAACATTTGCAGTAATGTGGTCCCATGGCATATCAAGGAAGAGGGTGTCATATCAATAAGGGTGTGTACACTCCCCATAGCCACGGTAAGGCTTGGCAGTTGTTGGTGTAATTGTATGGTATTGGTCATACATGCACTGCTGATGATGACATCTGTAAATCAGACATCAGGCATTCACAAATGACATCTGTCCACATATCATCCCAGGTATGTATTGGACAAACGCATAGGGGCTGTGAGCAGCAGAGCAGACATAAATGACACAGTAATTCACATTCAGCAATGGTGTGTACACCTGTGAGATATGGTGCATAGTATTTGGCAGGGTGCTGAACAGGTGCACAGCAATACTGTGTAAATGGGTGCAGTGTTTTCCAGGAGTGCATCACTTACTAACACAGCACATGCATTACACACATGTATACTGTTGCTAGCATGGATTGACTATAGCTGCACTGCATGCTGAGTACCATATGTTATGCATGTTGACAGATGGGTAATGGGAGGTCTGTGTGTAATATCTTCGTGCATCCTCACCTGTAAGTGTGTGTGCATGTGGGGAGGGGGGTATTTTGTCTGTAAGTGCAATCTGGTGGAGTGGAGGGAGGTTGATGCATGTAGGATGTGGATGTGTGTGTGTGTGTGTGCGTCCATATATGCACGTGTGATTGTGGGGTTGTTCATACGTCTCGACTTCCCTTTGGAATCGTGCAGGACATGGACTGATGCATGAGACACCAGGAATACTTGTAAGGTATGTCATCTCAGGACAGCTGATAGTATAATAAGGTCTGTAGCATGGAACATGCATTGGGAGGGAAACTAGACACCAGATATACTGTTAAAATTGCAATCAGCAGAAAGGTGAAAGAGTACCCATGTATGCAGCACTACAGATGCATTGAGGAATTACTAGACAACACCAGTGATTGTATCCAAATAGTACTGTTGTCCACATAATAAGTTAATAGAGCAACAGATATTGCAATAGTTACGTATGACACTCCAGTGTGTGACATTGAGTGACTGTAGTAGCCCCTAACATATGGGGGCCATGCTCACAATGTCTGGACAAACCTAGGGTGAACACTGGATGACAGCAGTGAGTCCTTGTAAAACCGACTCCAATCAACTCAGAGGTAATGGAGTAACAGGTCATGTTTTGTGATCACTTGTCTAGGCAATTAGAAGGACACGTTAATGATTGGTATTAATGAGTGTAAGTTTCCAAGTGTGATGCAGGATGTGGAACTTAGAATAAATGTGGGACAGTCTATAAATTCAGGGACAGGTAGGTATTGTGGTGGAATGTCAGGGTGTGTGTGTGTGTATATTTGTTTGTGTGTATGTATGTATGTGTGTACTGTTAAGCAATGTCGTACAGGTCTTAAAGTGCATTTCTTGTTTTCCCCTCACGGTGGGTCAGGGTCCCTCCTGCATGCAGTCTGATGTTGGTGTCCATACAGTGAAAATGATAGGTGTATTGATGCACAGGTGGGGTTGTCAGAGGCCGAAACTGCACCATCGTTTGACATCCCCCTGTTATGCACCCCATCCCCACACACAGTCATAGTGCCTTTAGATACCCCAGCACCAGTGGCCATAGCAGAGGGGCAGTTGGTGGCAGTGCACAGGACAGTGTGGTATCTATGGCTATAGCTGGATGGCTGGCAGGGTACTACATAGGCAGATGTACAGGGGTGCTCGTGGGAGGGCTGCTGGTCATCGTGCCCCTGGCAGAAGTGCAACATCTGGTACCACCAGACGCATGTTTCAGGCTGTCAAGGGGGCGCAGGCACGTATGGAACAGCATACCAGACAGGGTCTGAGGCTGCAGAGGGCTGCTTTTTTAGCTATGACAACATCCGTGATCTTGCAGGTAACCTCCGTTATTATACAGCGGTCATTGATAGATGGTGGGGTGAGATGGTGGTCCTCCAACTGTGGATTGTCTATGCAGTGGTGCAACATAAGCCAGTAACACCAACACCTGGAGGTTCACGTGGATGTTTAAGGACACCGAGCTGCTCCTGTAGTGGCAGTACCAGTCCCAGCACTGCAGGGAGGTTCTGTCCACACCACAGCAGGCCACGTGCACATGGCCAGTCCCAGTCCCAGGAGAGACCTGGTTCCAGCGGACATATGTCATCAGGACAGAGTAGCATATCGAGGCTTGTACCTGGACGTGCCCGTGGAACCCCTGGCAGGCAGAGTTCTGGTGTCCGTGGCCGGAGGCGGTGAACTGCACACCCTGCCAGGTATGGTCTGCAGCTGTCCAACAAACAACTGTATAGGGCAGCCACATGGCAGAACTGTATGCATGCATTCTCGCACACAATACAAATGCACCTAGGGCAGCCCCATGCCTACACACACATCACCACTGTCATATCAGTAATTAAAACCCCTCACTCTCACACATGGTGTCAAACGTATGGCTCAGCCTAGGTTTCTGGCAAACCAACAACACACCCTGTGCATATGATGATACCTGTGCCACATCCCTGTCATCCATAACATCGAAGCAGGGACAGGCTAATATGGTTCTGATGCACACTGTGACTGTACTACAATGTACCAATGTACTGCTGTGTAACATGTCAGCAGTAACGTTTAATGCTTACATGTCAGGTAGTGTAGCTGTCCAGCCATGATGCATTATAGCTGTTAGTAGCACCGAGTGATTGTGGTCTCCATAATGTTATCCATTTGTGTTGTAGGTGTCCATGTGTCAGCAGGAGGATGGTCTGCTGTCATATCTCACAAGGGGTATGGCACTGTGGTGACACCTTGGATGTGCCATATCCTGGGTACAGGTGAACACACGTCACAGGTCTGTATAACAGTTACTGCCTGTGCCACATGGCTGGTAGCTCTGGGGGTGGTGTATACAGATGAGTGCATGGTGGCTGCTGTTAGCAGCCCTTCTACAGTGGACAGTGGTAGTTGTACTGGGTGGTACACACCACATGTTTGTGTATAACACACACAAAGGCTTAGGTGTTGATGCACTACACAGAGAATACTGTACACATGGATGTATGTACCTGTGCAATGAACCCATTGTAGCCTATGTAATTCCACCAAGCCAGACCATGCAGAACAACACATTGTGGAATAAGCAGTCTGCTAGTTTGTCATTGACGATGGTACCGGCAGGGTATATGTCCCTGTCCCCAATGTAGTGCAATCCTCAACACTGTAAATGTGTGCTGGTGTGG
This sequence comes from Protopterus annectens, assembly GCF_019279795.1. Classification (NCBI taxonomy): domain Eukaryota; kingdom Metazoa; phylum Chordata; order Ceratodontiformes; family Protopteridae; genus Protopterus; species Protopterus annectens. The sequence goes on along the minus strand of NC_056745.1, from coordinate 678,035,470 downwards.
GTGGCACAGCCCTACCCTTTGGAGGGTGAGAGGTGCTGTAGAACCACAGATAGTGTGATAGACAATGCCTAACCTGTTAACATGAACTGTACAGTATTATGGCCAGCTACATGGGGGATACATTCAACAGTAACCTCAATGATGTTGGCCGTGTCCGCAACAGCCGCACCTATCTCTCTCTCTCTCTCTCTCTATATATATATATATATATATATATATATATATATATATATACACCAATCCCAGTACTGCTGCACACCTATACAGTGGGGAAGAGGCCATTACACAGCTAACAGTAGTGATGGAATGTATGTCCACAGGATGATATCTGTGACATGTTAGCATATGCCATGTAGTTCTTGGACAGATGACCCCCTGGGACATGTATATTCGGCAACCTGAAGTAGATCCCACCACATACACACACACTCTTACTTGACAACACTGGGACTAGACCCCTACCTAGGTATGTAGTGCTACTGATGTGTGTGGCTTTAATTGCACACACCGCACAACTTTTAGGATGAGGTGTGTTCCAGTTTACAGGTTACATGCAGATCATCCCCAGGCATGTACAGTATGGTAATGGGGGATGTAATGGTTGTATATGAACAATACATAGTGTGACATACCATTATATACACATTGACAAACACATAACAGTCAGCCACACATCCAAGAGACCTGGGCCTATCAGTGCTAACTAACTTGTCAGTGTGACCAGTGTGTTACAGGTAGGTTGCACACAGCATATGCATAACTGGGCTGGATAGTGTTTTCAGTTACCTGTATGGTTCATGATGACAGTGGTTACCAAACAGTGGTACATGTGACATGTACCAGGGGAACCATGGTGTATACACAGCACCCACACCCCACTTTGGATATTGTATGCACTGGAACCCATGATGACACCCTGACATACCCACCATCACACAATGACCAGGACTGCAATACAACCCCAAGAGTGCTACTGCAGAGATATATATCTAATGCACATGCCACAGACATAGTAGGATGCTGCATTGTCATGCCTCTCCTATGGGCAGCAACATCACTATCTGACAATACATATTTAATAGGAGTATGTGGCCTCAGAATGCTGTACCCTACATATAAACACACACACACACACACACACACACACACACACACACACACACACTTGCCAGATCTCAGTGGGTATCCCATGCATATCAACCCATTTGTACAACAGTGTTGTGCTGGTACTGGAACGCCCAGGTAGCCCTTAGGGAGAGGAGCATAACAAGGTACATGTAATGTCCAGTACAGCAGCAGCCACATCTAACTATGGCAGTGGGTGGTGTGTTAGGTGTGAAGGGCCTCAGGGTATTCTCAACTACAGGTCTACTAACACACAGACACTGATATTCTCAGTAATGCACACATACACATTTGTCAGTACTGGGGTGCGTTGGTGCAGGTGTTCATAGGTGTGTACCAGGCTATTGTCCATGGAGAGATGGGAAGTGTAGGGGATGTGTATACAGTGGTATCATGCCACCTGCCATGTGCCAGCAGGGCATCAACAGACACCACTGTGGTGATCCTTAGGATGAGAGTGACATGCAGCAGCCGGTCCTCTGGGTGCCTCCTGCAGAGGGCCAGTGAGGTGCTCCAGTTGACAAGTATGCAACATGTATTACATAACATGGTTAGTGTCTTGGAGACCTGTACCCAAGGATGTTCTGTTGACTGTGGTAGTGTAGTTGAGGTATTCATGGCATATGGTGCATACGAGTGTTGAGTCCTATCTGTGCAT
>NC_056745.1:678009773-678033187 GCF_019279795.1 Protopterus annectens | reverse complement strand
ACCCTGTCACTGCAGGGAAGAAGCACCGAATTTGGAATTCGGCCGACCGAGGACCCACCTGACGGCAGGATAACCCACCTGTTATGACTGCAGCTGTATTAGCACTCGAACATCTACATTTATGGTAGGTACAAAACTGTACTTTTTGCAGACTGACCACGTTTCCCTCATATTTGTAGCCATTTTCTCATACATTTGTGTTTTGTCAGGCAAATCACTGGCAAATCAGTAAAGAATGAGGGCATAACATAGGATGCATTCGAATGTCAGATGTCATGTTTTTCACAGTATTCGTGTGAATGCAAAACCTACTTTGCTATCAACTGTCTCAGTGTGTTACACCAGTATTTTCTAAAGTGTCACTATTTTGGGGCGTTTGCCTCCCATTTATGTGTGTCTTTGTCCAGACTTCTTGCTCTAACAGGTTGAGAGGTGTGACTGAGCTGCAAGAGTGCAAACACAGTGTGCTATACTGACAAAGAACAGAAATGTATATCGAGTATTACCTGTGCACATTTATGTAGTAAGCGTAGTAGCTGGAAGCCTCAAGCATACGGGCATGACTGCAAAACATCAGGTAAATATGATGTACTTGTTTTACAAATGTGTTATCTGGGTTTCAGTGCATCAAACAGACATAAATGGCTACAACAACAGGTTTTTATATTGCCTTGAAAGAGAAGTAATTACCAATATGACCATAATTACTAGCTTGCATTTAGAAAAATGTTTTAACTGTGTCATGTCTCCAAGCCTACATCAAACATCTGTATGAACACCTACATAGCTGTATGGACTCAGCAATACCTGACTGGACAAAATCATCTCCCCCAAGGTAGATTAAACCTCTGTGATGGACAGCAGCAATGCATAAACCCCATAATAGGTGGAAATATTGGCTTTACAGGGCCAAGAAGGAGCAGGTGACAAATTGAGAACAGTCTCTCACCTTTGTCTGAACAAGCAAATGAGGTTGAGGTGAATTACTCTACGGCTAACTTTGAGGGCAAATTGGACACATCCACCAAGGCCAATTACAAGGCCTTCCACACATATGTTTGCAATCCCAGAGGCAATACCCAAATCTGCTCTGTATTTGTGGTCAATAACACCACATACACATATGCCACAGATATAGCCAACCTGCTGCAGACAGGCAAGTGTAAACCTCACCTCCCCTGCCCTCCCGTCAGTAAAGGAGGACATGGTTAGCACCTGTCCCCCTCCTCTCATCATCAGAGACCATGTCCGTAATGCCCTCTCAAGGGCAACAAACTGAAATCTCCATGGGAACTAACATCCCTGGCTGCATCCTACATGAAGCCAGGCATGAGCTCTCAGCCCCATTACGCACTGTAGTCAACCAAAGCCTGAGCACCAGTGTTATCCCATCTGCATGGAGGACAGCCACTGTCACCCCTCTACAAAAAGGTGGAGCATCCACTGACCCATCCAGTCATATGCACATCTGCCTAACTAGCCTTATCTGCAAGACCATGGAAGGCATGGAATGCTTAAAGACATCTAATACCCTGCTGCTGTTAATGTAATTGTGTGCTTAAAGGTTATTCTCTTGCTCTGCTGCTGTTTATGATAATGTTTCCTTAATTGTTTTCCAAGCCTGTAAGGCTATTGAGAATACGCCACCCATGTGGAGCCTGTATGTGTATGCTGTTGCTCTGCCACTTGTTTATAAGCCTGAAATGGCTGCCTTAAACTGCTGCTGTTTGTGTAATTTTTGGGTCTAATTGTCCAAGCTAGTTTGCTTGCTTTAACTGCTATGGTTCATGATACCTTTGGGGTGATTAGTCTCTATACCTGTAATGAGCATGCTTACACTTGTTGCACTGTTTTAAGACCGAAACCGCCTTTGTTTGTGCTATATTGATTATAATTGTTATGCCTGCAACTGCTACTTAGCATTATTCCACCCATGTAGAGCCACTTTGGGTGTACTGAAGATCTTTTTGTCCGTTTTAACCTGGGACAGCTATTTGTAATTGCGCCACCCATGTGGAGCAAGTCTGAGCGTGCTGAAGATTTATTTGTGTCCATTTTCAGTCCAGAATGGCTATTTGTAATTGTGCCACCCACGTGGAGACAGTCTGAGCGTGCTGAAGCTGATGTTCTCCTCTAGCCGTTCACTACATGTGAAACAGGGAACTGAGTCTAATTAATGTTTCTTGGTTTACAACCTGTGCTGTATACCCAGCTCTTCATGATGTAATGATTCTAGTTAAATAGCGTCTACATCAGGGTGCTATTTGTTAAACATTCTCTAACCCTGAAATGTCCCAGACTCTTACTCGCTAACACTAGCTGTAATCTACATATATTTCAAATATCAGCAAGTGGACCTCGGGTTTCTTAGATGTTTGAAAGCTAACTTAAACAGCGGTATGCTTTCTGCAGTCTACCACAACCACATTTATGTCCTGGGAATCTGGGTACTGGCCTTAGCTGTTTTTCAGAGGTCTGCCCTAGCAATTAAAGAATAAAGTAAATAATGAGAAAGCCTTTCAGAGCAGCTCTTGTCAATAACTACAGAGATAAGGGTCTTATTGACCAGAAATATGACAACGCTGTGGTAACTAGCAGTATCTAGTGGGTGCTATCCTGAATAACACTAAAGATATCACTTTGCCCCATATGTTTGGCATACAAGCCTAGTGAGTGCATACTTAATTGGTTAAATGCTAAGTTTGCATTAATGAGTTATTAGTGGGAAATGGTGTACTTTATGCTGGAATAAGAAGGTGTTGTTTCCCTTCTGGTCCATTGTTTAAGGTGGATTCTGAGCCTGCCTGATAATCTGACCCAACTCATACCTGGGGATTATAGTTCAGACTCCTGCAATTTTACTATGCATTTATTTTAATACATGGCAATCCAGTTATTCTTTTGCATTATAAGTTTGAATTATAGCGTAAAGCCAATGTACGGTGTGCTGTCCTACTGAGCCTATTAACAGTGTCTTACTACTTTATAATGTTACAGTACTACTAGCTTAAATGTGATTCCAATAGCCTCTTTCAAAAATAAGGGCATGTATATAAGCTACTATATTAATTGTGTCTTCATGTAATGCTTTTTTTGTTTGTTTAATTGCCATAACTACCTGCTATGTGCTAACTCTTTTTTTGTCCTCCACGTTTGTCTCTCTTTTTCCTAAAGTTTGAGCTGTTTCTGATATAGTCTCTAAGAACCTACCTGGTGACAAAGGACCCTATCAAAATACCTTCGGTCTCATCTAACAGCCTTATATTCCTTGCACCTTCTCTCAAGGAAACAAGAAAGTATGTGGTTGTCTAAGTCCTGCTTGTAAAGCTGACTACCGTCTACTATTGCTTCAGGGGTTTTAAAGTATGCTATGAGCCTAACCAGCCAGCAGCCTTTATCCCCCCATCTACCCTGTAACCAATAAACCTCTTTTATTTTATAGTAACCCCCTTTACTAGCTAGTTCTAAACCGGCTAGCTCCCTTACATATGTACCTGCAATACTAGATCTGCCCACTAGGTGGTACCCTTATCCCATCCTTTATCTCCTGCTTATCCCTCTGTATTTCTTCTGTAATTACACTACATTTCTTAAGTCCTAGACCTGCTCTTATTTTCTCACTTACCCTTTACTTCAACTGTCTACACCCACCTGTTTTTTTTTTCTCTCATAGACTCCTGATTTATCTCTGATCTTTCCCACTCCTGACTTATCTAACTTACCTTTAGTTACCAACATTGCTGATAGTTTCTTTTCTAGTTTCTCCTTCACTTGTCTCTACCTGCTCTGCGGGCTCACTCAGCTCCCCGACCCTACCCCCAAATCCCACCCACCCTCAGGGATCCTACTCTTATACCATCTTACCACACCCCTTCCCTCTTCCACCAATCACAAACTCTTCATTGGCCTATTAACTCCAATTCCCTCCTTTCACTTACCGCTCCCTATCTCTCCCACCACACCCTCCACCTCTTCCTTTCCACACCTAGTATACCTCCGTGCGTATAACAGGAACCTAACTTACTCTTCCAAATTTATAAGCTACTCACCCCAGCCCTCTTACAGAGGTTACTCATACTTACCACCTTTAACTTTAGCCTACCTGCTAACCTCCTGTGAGCACCCATTATATCCACACCTTCTCTACCCCAATAAGCTGTCTAGCTCTCGTTCTCTACCTATTTTTACTAACCATGTTAACATATCATCTACACCCAGCTATCTACTAGCAAAATACCATAGGATAGCCCACATTAAATATGACTCTCCCAATCCCAGAAAATCTCTAACTCTATATAGTAGATTCCCATAGCCTAGACTTCAAACACTACTTCTCTCTTTAAAAGATGGAGACATTCACCCAAACCCAGGCCCAACAACTGCTACTACCACTCAACTCCTCAACCCCAAACCCCTTTGCTATCCATTCCCTTACCAAACCACCTAACTCGCTCTTATTAGCTCACCTCAACATACGTAGCATTAATAACGCAGTTGCACAACTCCATGCTCTCTTGAAAGTCTACTCCTTTGACATTCTTTGTTTAACAGAAACTTGGTTAAAACCTGTAACTAAAGACAATGAAGTCATCCCACCTGGTTATAATATTATTTGTGACTTGACCATTGCAGCCAGGAAGGGTGGTGGGGTAGCTATCCTATTTAAATCTGGGTTACTGATTACTACCTACGACTGTAAACCACCTCAAGACTCTCTAACGTTGAAATTCTTATTACCAAGCTTCAACTTAACACATTCAAATCCATTTATATTATCTGTATCTATCTTCCTCCTGGTAATAACATTGCCACCATAGAAAATATATTTTGTTGGTTATCTCAAAACTCACCCCAAGAAACCATAGGTGATTTTAACATTGATTGGAAGTGTTGCAACAGTAGCCACCCTACCTTCCATATTAACCTTTTTGTTTTTTCTCAAACCATTACCTCCCCTACCAGGATAAACAAGCATAATAAGAAAGAAAGTACCTTAGATTGGATTCTCATAAATAATCATCCCCAGACATATGAAGCTAGAACCCTCCCTGATGATGTAAGTGACCACTCACTAACCTATATCCTCAGGCTTAAAACCAATCTACCCAATCCAACCACATTTAGGACAATTAGAACCAAGAAAAACTTCAACCCCGATCACTTCCAAAGAGATCTAAAAGCAAGTAACTGGTCTCCCTTAAAATACCTCACACTGGAGGAAGCTGTTAATTACTTTAATTCTAACTTCCTAGCCATACAAGACCACCATGCACCAACCCGCTCTATCAGAATGAGAACTAAATCTGCCCCATGGCTTTCAAAAGAAACCAGCCAAAAAATCCATCTTAGAAATAAATACTGGAATAAATCTTGTTTAACTAAAAACCCAGTAGACCAACAAAACTTCAGACAGCTGAGAAATGAAACTAAAAAAGCTATATTGTCTGACAAAAGAAACTACTACCTACAATTCCAGCAGACTCACCATAATAAACTACAAAAGTTCTGGGCGAGTATTAATCAGTTATTACATCCGTGTCAATCCATCACACCTAACCCAGGCACAGACCAGGTGAATCAGACTGCTAATGCCTTTAAAACCTTTTTCACTGACGCCATTCAAACTCTTGCCAATCAGTTATCAACTCGGAACTTATCTAGATCTAACTCTAACTCTAACCCACCCCCTCCATTTATCTTCCAACCAGTCCCAACAACATTTATTCTTACCCTTATCCAAAAACTGAAACCATACTCTCCTGCAGAAGACCAATTACCCACTGAATATCTACAAAAGGCAGCCAAATCCATTGCCTATCCCATTTCCATTCTCATCAGTAGAACCATCAGTGAAGGACACATCCGTAGAATATGGAAAGTCTCCCATATTATCCACCTTCATAAGGGTGGAAGCTCTACTGAACTCTCCAATTACCGTCCCATAGCCCTACTTTCTTCCTTAGCAAAGATCATGGAAAAATGCATCCACAGACAATTGCTAGACCACCTAATCCAAAATAACTTACTTTCCAACTCTCAAAATGGTTTCAGACCTTCCCACAGAACTACTACTGCCCTCCTTTCCTTTACTAACAGTATTAACAAAAAACGTAACCTCAATATGCTTTCCTCTGCACTGTTTATAGATCTGTCTAAGGCATTTGATTTGGTAAATCACCAGATACTTATAAATATCCTCATATCCCTGTCACTAGATGCACTAGCTATAAAATGGTTCCAGTCCTATTTAGATAACATACAGCAGGCTGTGCTTTGGCACAACATTCTATCTATCCATCTGCCCATTAACATTGGTGTCCCTCAAGGGTCCATATTAGGACCTCTCCTGTTTTCTATATTTATCAACGACCTTCACCTAGCTATCCCCCAAGCTACATGCATACAATATGCAGATGATTCTACACTTATATGCTCAGCCACATCTATATCTGAACTTCACTCCCGTACCCAAAAGGTGTTTAACACAGTTGAACAATGGTTTACACAGCGCTGTCTCCTTCTGAACCCCCAAAAAACTAAACTCCTCCTTTTTACTCCTACTTGTAAGTCCCCTCCCCATAGACTTCACAGTAACAGCCAGTAATGGTACTCTCATATCCCCAGATCCAACTACCAAACTGCTAGGTATCACCATAAACAGCAACCCTAACTTCAACACCCATATTAACAATACTCTAAAAACTATTAATAGGAAACTAGGCTCTCTCTACAGGATCAAACCCTTCCTCCCTCCTGCAGCTAGAATAACTATTGCTCACACCCATCTAATTTCTACTCTCCTCTATGCCTCACCCATATATACTAATCTCTCTAAAAACAGCCTTAATAAAATGGAAAACTCCTACAATAACATAGCCAGATTTGCAACAGGTAACCCTTTTAGAACCCACCACTGTTTTAATCTAAAGCAGCTAGGATGGCTTGAATTACAAAATCAGCTTAAATTCCACCAACTGACCATTGCCCATAAAACCCTTTACCCAACCTACCAATACCACTATACTATCTACCCTCATTATCCCCTGCAACAATCTAAAGACCGTACGATCATCACATAAACTTCTTGTAAATATCTGTAAGTCAAACAACAGGGCTGGTGACTCTCTTTTCTCTAATACTGTTGGAAAATCCTGGAACCTTCTTCTTAGTGAACTTTCATCACTTCCCTCTATATCACTTTTTAAAACCAAACAAACTTTTCCTCAGAACACACTGGTTGTGCCCCTGTACTAAACCTGACTGATCAACTAGCTCTTCTTACTTGGTTCAACCTACTCTCCTCTTCTCAGTAATCAAGTTCCTTTTCTTAATAACAACTGACCTTGTCCTTCTAGATACTCTTGCTTACATCTTTAGAATCTCATTAATGAGACTTCTTTTTCTTCTTCTTCTTCTTCTTTCGGCTTTTCCCGGTTAGGGGTCGCCACAGCAGATCACCTTGTCCGCTCATGATTGGCAGTGGAGTTTTATGGCATCTAGTTGCCAGCCCGGCACCCAACCTTCCACAGAAGGCACACACACGCACACACTCACACCTAGGGCCAATTTAGAGTGTCCAATCCACCTGCAGCATGTCTTTGGGATGTGGAAGTAAACCGGAGCACCCAGAGGAAACCCACGCGACCACAGGTGAGTACATGCAAACTCCGCACAGAAGGCAGCCCAGCCGAGGATCGAACCGGCGAATCTCTTGCTGTGAGGCAGCAATGCTAACCACTACACCACCGTGGCCACCCTAATCTCATTAATGAGACTACTTTTACTAATATATAATTCAGCTGCCAACCTTTTCTTTATGACTACTTGTATGCTAATATATTGTATAATTTCAGCTGCCATCTTTTTCTTTATGACGTATTGCAACTATATTTTGTATTGTACTAATTGTATCTGTATATTTTTGCACTATGTTATAAATGAATGACCTCTTTGATTATTCTCTGTACTGTACCTGCAATGCTCTTTGTGTACATACATTTTTGTATGTGTGATTTTGTTTTTGTTTCCTCGGAGCTCATCTCCCTGGGCCTCTACTGAAAATGGACATATATCCAGTTAGACTAGCCCAGTCAACAAATGTAAAATAAAATAAATAAATTAAATTATTAAGGACCTTATAAACAGGGACATCAGCAACCTCATAATGCTTGAGCCAGCACAGTTTGGTATTGTCAAAGGGAGATCAGGCCTGTTAAACTTGGTCGATTGCTTTGAAGCAGTCAACAAACATATGGACGAGGGGAAAATGGTGCACACTGCCTACCTTCACCTAGGCAAAGCTCTGACAATAATCCCCAGTCAGCCATAATACATAAGCATACATAACCCCACTTGCGCAACCTGCACGCAAGGCCCTCACATGATCTGTGACATGAATAATACTTATTTTTATGTTTTAAAAGCATAAATGGTTTTATGAAATAAGTTTTATTGTCATTTATATGTAAAGGTTAAGCATAGCTGAGCTGGTTGGCACAGCATGGCGCAGTGCTCAGCAATGCTTAAATGAAAATGAAGAGGTATATATAGCAGTTTAACAGCAGATCCTCAATAGCTGAATAGTTGGGACAACTGAACTTGTACCTGAGGTGCAAGGGTCGAAACCTGGCCATTCAGCTTTTTATACGTGATAAGGAAATGTTGTAAATGTTTTGTATTTCTTTTGTATACATTGACATATGTTAACTGTGGTGGTCCAGCCTGACCAGAAGCCTATTTGCAGTGGAGACCCGAGTATAAAAGCCCCAGTTACTCAAGTGTTCAATGCAGTACATGACAGGAACAGATAACGTACTGAAATGCATAAGTTTAGGAGATATAATAAAATAGTGTCACTGGATGTATGACATGAAATCTCCCATGTAAACACAAGTGTCCCAGACAGTACAGTTAGACAGTGTGACCTTTCATATATACCCCTTGACAGAGCCAGCTAGCCTTCATACATGTCACCTGGGTGTTCTGTAGTACCACAGGCTCATACATACAGAGGAGGTTACTTGAGTACTGGCACTAGGTCCCTCACAAGCCTAGCCATTACTTTATCCCAACAGATTCACCTATCTTGTGGGCACCAGGTAGTCACAGGGCCTTCACATGTCTACATATTGCATACAGACAACACACAATGGGTGTGTGACATTATCAAATGTAGAGTGTGGGACACAACGTATAGCATTGTGACAGTTGGCAGGACATAGCATGCCCATGGCAAGTGGAACATACAGGACTTCCTCTGGTTTGCTACTATGACACCTTCATTGTGTGCCATTACCTTAGCTTACAGTATTTTTCACAACTTTAAGGTGCTTCTGATGTGCAATAACTGCTCTATGCTATCAGTACAGAACTGTATGACATGTTTTTTGTACTACACTATTGGGATCTCTTTTCAGTGTTTTAGTTGTGGTCACAGGTTACACCTTGCCAAACATGGACTGCAACCTGCAAGGTGGTACAGACGTAGCTCTCAACTGTACAGATCTCCACAGAATGTCCAGATTCATGTCTCATATTTTTGGTCCATTTTCTCATAAACTGTGTTTTTCTGGCAGATCGTTGCCAGATCATTGTGGGTTGATGTCAGAAAATAATGACAGACATTATAAGTTGTAGATGTCATACCTTGCAGACTATGCTAATGCAAAGCCTGTTATTCTACCACCTTTGTAAGTTTGTAGGATCAGTTTTTGAAAAGTGTTCCTATTATGTGGCCTTTGTCACCCCATTATTTATGGCTTTGTAAACATTTCTTTCTCTAAGAGCTTGGGAGTTATGGGTACAAATGGTGACCATACCTCTGACCTCTGAATATGTGTGCAGATTATCCTGATGTCTGATACATAATTTGTTTACATCTGTCATAAACTTGTGGTTTTCTGGCCAACTTCTGGTAAAGTCATGACAAACTGACATTGTAGATTAATGACGGATATTGTCATGTAACAACACATACCCTTTGGAAGGTGCATTCATTTGCATGACCTGTTCTGCTATCTATTTCGCATGTGTGTCACAGCAATATGTGATGGGTGTGCTCAGTGTTTGCAGTTTGCCCCAGCTTCCCATATGGCTTTAACCAGATGTCTTTCTGTGAGTGGTTGAGAGGTATGCTGGTACAAACATTCATACACACACACACACACACACACACACACACACACACACACACACACATATTCCTGCCCTGCCCCTGCTGATAGCTGAACCTCTACCTGTCCAGTTTTACCACTAGCTACATAACAGAAGCACCACAGAGGTTATGCAGTGTTGCAGTGTCTGCCACTACTATTCAAGTGGGTGACAATTGCAGGGGCTTTTAGGTTTGCCAATGGTGGGTTCAGACGCCCTCAACATGGTATATGCACCTGTAACACACACTGCTGCATGGGGACATGCATTGAAACATACATGCACACAGGATTGACTCTTCTCACATTAGATGGACCACCTATCTATTTATGTACAGTACACAGTGATATGACGATTGCATGCACCACAATGCCTTTGTGTTAGAAACTGTGTAACTGTACTTGTAAGGTGGATGACATCTGTAGGGGCTGCTACTAGTTTGGCAATGGGGGAGTTAACAGGGTGGAAGAGGCACACAAGATGGTATAACCATCGCATATACACAGTAAACACAGCCACAGGGGATATGCATACAGTAACACACACACACAGTTGCCAGTAGATTACTAACCTTATGTATTCACTTGTATGTACTATAGTGTTTCATAGACATCACATGCACCACAGAGATTATATGCTAGGGACATAACTGAGTACTTCTTAGAACAAGTAATCTTGGGAATGCCTTCATGGATGGTGGGATAAAACACCCACCATAGTAACTGGTCTGATATATTGCTCTAACATACCTGGACAAGCGATGAGTAACAGACTTTGTATCAGCATGATGTTTCAGACCGGTATGACATATGATGCTGACATATCTGTCACTATGGTAACGGTGACATATTTTGTAATGATTACTCATAAATACCCATTGTTAGTGGACACAGACAACATATAGGCTGCAAACATCCAGATATTCCATGTACATCTGTGCACATGAGTTGTATACTCTGAATAGTTTAACATGATGCATGTAAGGCAGATGCCATAACTGCCTCTTTAAAGTAATGGCATGGGGAGGGGAGTCAACAGGCCTTAAAATGATATAACCAACACACACAACAGCCACAGGGGATATGCTTCACACACACAAGCACACACAGTACTGCAGTTGCCCGTATTGGGATTAGAACCCCTACCTGTCTTATTATTTGTACTACAACCTTACACAGTTATTGCATGCACCCCAGATCTTATACAGCTGAAGATTGTCTACAGGTACTTCTAAGGTGAATTGTATCAGCAGGCCTTGTATGTGAAGTATACTGGGTGGAACACACCTCAAAATGGTATAACACACACCACCAGAGATATGGTTCACACTCACACATTCACACACACATTTGGCAGAACTGAGATTAGAACCCCTACCTATCTACTTATTTGTACTACAGTGTTTACGCAGTTATCATACGTGCCACAAAGCTTATAGGGGTGATGGCTGTCCAAAGGTACCTCTAAGGTGAATGACATCAGCATCCCTTGTAAAATAGGGCAGTGGGAAGTGTACTTGGTGGAACACACCTCAAAATGGTATAACCCCCCCAGAGGAGATGGTTAACACACACACACACACACACACACACACACACACACACACACACACACACACACACACACACACACACACACACACTTGCCAGTATTGAGTTTAGAACCCCTACATTTCTAGTTGTTTGTATTGCAGTGTTACGCAGTTACTGCATGCACCACAGAGCTTATAGGGCTGAGGGCTGTCCAAAGGTATTTCTAAGGTGAATTACATCATCAGCCCTTGTAAAGTAGGGTAATGGGAAATGTACTGGCTGAGAAAGGCCTCAAAATACTTTGACCTACAAACATACACACTTAAAATACTTATACACATATTCATATGCACACACACACACACACACACACACACACACACACACACACACATACATTTGGCAGGACTGAGGTTAGAGCCCCTACCTATCTAGTTATTTGTACTATACAGTTGCACAGTTATCGCACGTGCCGCAGAGCTTATAGGGCTGACAAGTGTCCAAATGTACTTCTAAGGTGAATGACATCAACAGATCTTGTACAGTTGGGCCTTTGTATGTGCATTGAGGGGGTAAGGCCTCATAATACTTTCACCTACAAACACACATGCACACAAAGGCGGGTAATGTGATATTACAACACCCTACCTCAGTAGTATTACACAATGGGGCTCACCTTCATGCTGGCACATGCGACTAGTTACAACTGGTATGCAAGTGTCTGCAGCAGGACATCAGGGTATCCCTATCTATGACTCGCTCTCTGTGTGTGTCTCCCTGTGTGCATCTCTCTCTATCACTGTTTGCCTCTCTCTTTCCCATGTCTATGTGTGTGTATGCTTGAAATATTGTTCTATGTTGCCCATATATATGTCTGTGTATCACACACAGCAGATGCAGCTATATCACATATGGGTCACCTACAGCTAGCTGAGGGTACTCCTGTCTGATTGTTGTGGGTAGAAACAGTTAAGGTGTACATAGCTGTCTGTATGCAAACACATCTATGCACAATACAGTTATATACGCCGATGTGGGTTAGACAGGGGCTGTAATTTTCTGTGTAGGAGCTTGCCCAATATGACCTTCTGTAGTAAGAGTGAGACTCCATTCCAGGGGTAGTTGTACTGGTCCAGTGTTTTGTGTGTTACATCCATACCTGTCAACCTGTTAGTGCAAGAAATATGGAGATAGCCTTGCCAAAATGGGGGGACAATGGCCCAAACATAGGGAGATACTGTAAATATTGCTCTTATTAACATAGAAAGATGATAGAGTAACAGGGTTTGTTTTAGCAGACATCTTCTGACATATATGTCGTCTGACACTGAAATGTATTGTGTCATTACTTACTGACTGATATCTTCAGATCATCACAGTGATTACTCTGACAAATACAAGATGTATGATGCACAGACCAAAATTGTGAGCAAAACTGTAGATATTCTTGCCCAGTCCAGCTGGTTGAGACGTGTGGCTACAGCTGATTGGCTGATGAAGCTGTGTAGACAGTCCAGCACTTCAGTGATATACTGGCTGGGGATCTCCTGCTTGTGTGGTATTCTTCTTAACTGATAAGCCATATCCTAGTGTGGGTATAGAGTGCATTCTGCTGAGCAGAGATGTCCATTGTATATGTGGTATATAACACATAGCACTGCATTTTCCAGCTGTGCCAGTGGCAGAGCAGTGCAGTGTAATGTGGAGAACCACTGACAGACATGTGTTTATAGGTTGATAGGTTGATATGAGGTTACTAGGCTATTGGACCTGAAGCCCTTATAACCCTCGCAGAAGAGAGTGTAGCCCATGTTAAGATATGTCAGCACCCAGAGCCCCTGTCCCGCAGGGACACAGGTGGAGTCACAGGACTGTATGGTTTCCCATACACTTATACAGTGATCACTTCACAAGGGGTTTGAGGCACTCTTATTGATGTGGACAGGGAGTGTAGTGTACAGATGGGTGTGTCTGTGGGACATATATCTGTCACACCAACAAGCCCTATTGATATCACAGACCAGGTTGATGGTGCGCCTACAGGTTGTTCAAGTGGGCCTTGCGTTCCAGATGTGCTTCAGTCCCATCCCAGCAGGGTCTGGATTGCTTTGTATGCCAGACAGAGGACACTTCTGAGGAGTTTGTCTGGAACTGAGTGGAGGGACAATGCTGTTAGCTTATCTGTGGTGGGTAGGTGTTCGGATTCCTGGAATCTCCCGGTGAGGAACCTCTGTGGTCTCTCCAGCTGCTGCATGTGCTTTGTGAGGTACATGCTGAAGGGGGCATTGTACAAAATAATTGGCCTTATAAGCTTAGAATACATGGATCTTATGACCTCTTTGTCCCTGGATGAGATTCCCGTACTTTTGAGTTGGCCCATCTGTGAAGCTTTCTGTACAATGGAAGCAACATGGTGCACAGACTTCCGGTTGCTATCAACCTGGGTGGCCAAATGCCTCAGTATCGATTTTGTATTTCGGACATTTTTGTTAATGTGATAATATGTGGGGACATCAGTCTCCCCGACTGGGATGATTCTGCACCTGCAGGCATTCAGCTTGAGGCCATGTTTGTGGCAGCAGTAATTTTTTTTGGTGAGACCCTGTTGTGGGACATCCGCATCTGTTTGGGTATTGATGACTGATCCCAGCTTGCAGTCATCTGGCAAGTTGGTCAACCATAGGCCAGTGTTTTTGCCCTGGCCCTCAGCAAAGTATATGCTGTATACCAGAGGCCCCCAGACCAATCCCTATGGTATGCCACTCTTTATGGATGTACTGATTGGGTTGGCTACCCCTATTATGATCATGAGGGTTCTATCAATGAACCAGTTTGTTACCCAACTGGTAGCATATGGATTGCTGCCTATTTTACAGGGTTCATGTACTATGGCCAAATGGGGAATAGTGTGTATGCTTTGGTCAAGTCAAGGTGGCCAGAGTGCACCATCTTTCCCTCATCCATGCCTTTGTTGGCTGTCTCCGGGATGTTATCCAGGTTTTACTAATGTACCTCCCCTTGAGTAAAACAGACTGTGCGGGGTCAAGTATTTGAAGTTTGCCATTGTCTCCATTAATGAGGTCCATGATGATGCATTGCATGGCTTTGCAGATCAGGCTAGTTAGGCTAATGAGTTTTTAGTTTCCTGGATCGACGAACACTCCACCTTGGTGTAAAAGGCTGACCATGGCTGTCTGCCACTCGGCTGTGACAAAGGCAGTACTCAGGCTTTGGTTGTGTAGGGTGCGTACTGATGCTGCCAGTTCATGCCTGGGTTCATGTAGGTTGCAGGCTGGGATGCATTCAGGTCCCATGGAGGCTGTCTTCTTGGCTTTGAGAGGGCAGTGATGCCCTGTTCCCTAGTGATAAGGGTTGGGTGGTCACGTACTGGGGATGTTCTGCATTCCTGATGGGGGGGGGCAGAGGAGAGACATTGCCACTGAATCTGTCAGGCAGTAGATTGGCTATATCTACAGCATTTGTGTATGTGGTGTCCTTGACCACCAGTTCTGCACAGATCTGACAGCTTCCTTTGGGAATGCAGATGTATATGAGGAAGGCCTTATGATTTTCTGTCTTAGATGTGAGCAATTTGGGCTTGGAGATACCTTTAGAGGATTTCATTGGTGCTCTTATTTGTTTGTTCAGGCTAGGGGAGATCACTTCCAATTGCTGTCTAGGACCGAGAAGAAGCAGGTGCACAATGTCATCCTTTTGTTACATAGTTCCTTTATTGCAGATGTTTGCAGACTGATTTACTCTCCCTTGTGGACGATGATGTTGTCCTGTCAGGATTCCTGATTCCATGCATCTGTATATTTATATGGTATACATTCATTTGATCGGCCGGTGGATGGCCGATCGGAATATGTTCGAAAGCAGTGTGTCAAATTCTCATAAACGCGAACGCAGTTGTTGCGAATCACAAAACATCTCCCCCATTTTGACCCATGGTAGCACTTGTTTAGGTGGTAGAGCAGTCGGAAATGTTGCATTCGGTGTTTCGTATGACATCCAACTGTTCAGCAAGGAGAAATTCGGTAATAACACTGTGTGTAATACCCGATCGAGCAATGTCAGCTCGATCAATTGAATGTATTCCTATTTATATGTATGTGTGTGTGTAATATATATATATATATATATATATATATATATATAAAAATATATATATATATATGTGTGTGTGTGTGTGTGTGTGTGTGTGTGTGTGTGTGTGTGTGTGTGTGTATATGTGTGTGTATATATATATATATATATATATATATATATATATATATATATATATAGCTCTCTGATTATGTAGCCCAGGCAGGTATGACCCTGACCCTGAGCAGTGTCCTTCCTTCACCAAGAATGATGCCACAATATAGAGACATGATGATCAGCTTTAACAATTGGCTTAATGTCTGGTGTCATTCAAAGGGGATCCAGTGTCTGTCTGCCTGGGATGACATGCTTGACAAGCCACGCTGCTTTCCAAGGCACGGCTTGCACCTGTCACCCTGGGATTCCGGATATTGGCTAAGGCTCTTGCCACCCCCATAGTGCCTTTTTAGGCAAGGCTCAAATTCTAATCCTACCACCCTAGAAAACAAAATGGGAAGAAACTGAGGGTAATGCTGCTCAATGCCAGAAGTCTAAATCTCAAAATGCACGCACTCGAGGCCCTTCTCAGTATGGAGAACATTGATATCTGTGCTGTAACTGAAACCTGGTTCAAGGCTCCTGAGAGCACCCGGCACTATTAGGTTTTACCTCATATCATGCGTTCCCGCCCCATAACCCAGTCCACACCACAAAGGAGGGTGTATCCATATTCATAAAGGATACCCACACCTCCAGGTTGGTGGCAACGCACGAAGCTCCGGAAACCATCCAGGTGCAACTAACCATAGGCAAAACTGCTCTACAAATTGTAGCATGCTACAGGCCACCCTCTCAAACTCAGGAACCCCACACAGCCTTCCTGAAGACACTGGAGGGTATAAATGTATCTCCAAACACCATCATATTGGGTGACTTCAACTACCCGAATATAGACTGGGAACATTGCTCAAGCCCTAACTTTCTAGCCCAACGGTTCCTGGAGTTCATAAATTCAA
Organism: Protopterus annectens; assembly: GCF_019279795.1. NCBI lineage: Eukaryota > Metazoa > Chordata > Ceratodontiformes > Protopteridae > Protopterus > Protopterus annectens. Next base: position 678,016,398 of record NC_056745.1, on the reverse strand, counting down.
ATGCCATGGAACAGCTAGTCACTGTTCCCACGAGAGGAGAAAATATACTAGATCTCATTATCACAAACATGGGGACAAAATGCTCCACACCGAAGTTTATCCCTCATTGGTGAGATCTGATCATAAACTAATCTTACTGGAAATCCACATCCCGCCCCCACCCCAAACAAAAAAGACCACAGTGAAGAACTTCTCTAAAGCAAACATCACACTACTCAAGACTGGTGTGGTATCCTTCAAGGCCCCTGAGCCAGTGGAAACCACAACCCAAGCTATGAAGCCCTTACAAATGCCTTCTATGAACACCTCCAGGACTGCATGGATCAGGCAATCCCAAATAAAACCAAGACTCTTTCCACAAAGGGCAAACGCCATTAACAAACTTTACAATAAGAGGAGAAAGCTATTACATGATAGAACAAAATCCATAAAAGGGAAGTCACCCCTGATCATTATTAGTAAAAAAAATATGAGCACTCATAAAATCAACTAAGGCCAATTTTGAGAGAAAGGACAATCATAAGGCCTTTTTCAGCTATGTTAGGAACCTGGGTGGAAACTCCCAGATATGCTCAGAATTAGTCCAAAATGATACAAAAATCACTGAACCCACAGACATTGCCAACATACTGGCAGACAGTTTCAGTGCAAACTTCACCCCCCTCTCCCCCCCTAAAGGAGAGATAACTATCCCAGCGGAGTGTAGCCTCCCAGACATCTCAAATGTGCAGGTGAAAGCTGCTCTCTCTAAAGCTAAAAACACAGCATCAATGGGACTGGATGGTGTCCCCGGCTGTGTGCTACACGAGCTAAATGAGGAATTAAACCCGCACATAAGGCATCTGTTTAATCTCAGCCTTACCACAGGATACGTGCCCAAGGAGTGGCGTACGGCAACTGTGGTCCCACTCCACAAAGATGGTGCTTCTACGGACCCTGGTAATTACCGCCCCATAAGCTTAACAAGTCTAGTCTGCAAAGCTATGGAGAGGATCATAATGGAGCTCATAAACAAAGATATAGGGGACTTGCAGACATTGGACCCGACCCAGTTTGGCTTCGTCAAGGGCAGATCATGCCTTTTGAACTTGGTCGACTTCTTCGAAACAGTCACCAAGGCCATTAATGAGGGAAAGGCAGTCCATACAGCCTACCTTGACCTTGCAAAGGCTTTCGACACAATACCCCACTCAGGTATTGTAGAAAAACTTACCAGCTTAAATATAAACCCATATGTCACAAGATGGGTTGCAAACTGGCTTAAGGACAGAACCCACAGGGTTAGAGTTGCTGGCGCTATGTCAGACTCCAAGCCGGTCACAAGTGGTGTCCAACAGGGCTCGGTCCTTGGCCCCCTATTGTTCGGCATCTACTTCTCAGAAGTACAGGCCAACATGGGAGGACTTTATTGACAAAGTTTGCAGACAACTGCAAACTGGGCGCCATAATGTAAAGTGCATCGGACACGGATATCCTTCAGAAGGGACTCACGGAAACAGATAGCTGGTGCCAGAGCCATGGCCTGAAGTTAAACGCCAAAAAATGTATAGTCATACCTTCGAAAAACAAGGTAGCCCCAAGCTACCATATAGGTGGCAATCCACTAAGCACAGAAGAGGTTATCAGGGACCTGGGGACCCAGGTTGACAGTGGCCTTTCTTTTGACACTCATGTTGCTAAAGTGGTTAGAAAGACCTTCTACATTGCCCACCTGATCATGAAGGATTCACATCCAGATCTAGTGAGGTCATTGTTCCCTGTACTCTTCACTTATCAGACCAATGATCAAGTACAATGCCCCATTCGGGATGTATCTCGCCCGACATCTGCAGCAATTGGAGAGACCCCAAACGTTCCTCACCAAAAGGATAAAGGGACTCCAAAATCTGTCATATGCTGCCAGATTGAAGAAACTCCAGCTCTATTCAGTCGCATACTGTCTGCTCAGAGGTGACATGTGCCTGACATACAAGGCCATGTCCAACCCGGAATTAATGGACATGCTCCACCTCAAAAAATCCAAATCCACCAAAACCACTAGAGCAAGCTTAAACCTTAGCACGGATATAAATAGGACGTGCTGGAGGGATAGACTTATCACCAGAGACTCCTATGCTGTGGAATAAAATCCCGGTCCATGTGAGGCAGAGCACCTCGCTGGCTCTGTTCAAGAGAAATCTTGACCTGTGGATGGGAGATAGTAGGTTTACCCCGGAATCATCTCTGTGTCACTGCTGGATAGAGGCACAACAAACTAATGGGCACAGTATTTTTTCATATAAGGTGGCGTAAGCCACAAAACTTTGGGCTAGGCTTATAAATGCCTTAGGGCAGATAGCCTAGTATAAACCTATGAACATATATATATATATATATATATATATATATATATATATATATATATATATATATATATATATATATATATATATATGTATATATATGTATATGTATATGTATATATATATATATATATATATATATATATGTGCTGGTATAGTACTTTTGTGTACATTTGCATTGGTGCATGTTCCTCCAGTGGGCTAGGGGGCTGTTCAGCTATTTATACCATCCCTCTGGTGGTTGTGCTCAGCTTAGGAGATATTTTAATTTTACCATGGCTAGAGGGGGTTCAGGAGAGCTGGTGATATTGAACGTGACAGCTTTTTTCCCGGATCTTGCCAGGGAGAATTATACCATAGGGGTGCTGCCGTGGTTAATCATGTTGGTTACTGGCAAATCCTTACTATGTATCACATCTTGTGGGGGTATCAAGTAGCTGTCCTAAAGATTTAGCATTGGTAAGATGGGGGAATCTCAGTAAATTTCTGCTCTGGCATGGTTGGTTTTCCAATCAGTGGTTGGGTAATATAAGTCAGCCAGGATCAGGGTAACAGGTTGAATATTGATATATTTGTATAGGGCCAGATATGTAGGGTGGGTATCCTGAGTCAGATATGTTTGCCGGTAGCTACCTGTAATTTGCATAGGGTCTTGCCATTGGTCGACTGCACTTGAATGTCTTGTGTGTGTCAGACTGTTTGACTATCATGGAGGTGTGTGTCTGTTTAATGTATCCTATCTACCTCCTTTGTCCTTGCTGTGCACATTTTGGAGTCTGGCCGTCTGATAGGATGAGTGATCAGGTAAGGATGAGTGGCTCCCCGCAGCTGTGGTCCAGGTTTCTGTGAGTGCACAAATGTCACCATCTGCCAGGGTTACAAATGCTTGCAATGAGTACATTTTCCTGTTTAGACTCTTAGCATTTAGTAGCATGGCCTTTACTTCGCATTTTGTTGAGTGTTATATGTTGGTAGTGTTGACCCCATTACTTTCCCTAAAAAGACACTATGGGGGAGGCAAGGACCTTTGCCAGAGGCCTGAAGGCCAAGTGAGACAGATGCAGGCCTTCTCTAGCAAAGCAGCATGGTCTGTCGATCATATGTTCCCAGGCTGCCAGGCAGTGGATACCCCTGGAATGACACCAGTAAGTAAGCCAATTGTTACTGACAATCATTTCTGTTTATACTGGGCCATCATTCCAGGTTACGGTAGAATGCTGCTTAAGGCTAGGGACATACCTGCATGGGACATATATTCAGCAAGCTGAATCATGTCTGTCTTCCTATAGTCCAGGGAAGTACATCTGACATCGTTAACACCGCCATGGACTAGGAAAGAATGATGACAGTACCTGTTGTGGAGTGACCTGAGTGCATGTGTTATATGGTGGATTCTGGCTCCTGATAGACAAGTAAGCATGACACTCTCCTTATACAGCCTGGTGAGAGGCACATCTGTGTGTGTCAGAATGGAGTCACCTATGAGTAATATGGTGGGTTTATGGTAAGGCCTTAGTGGTTGTGAGACACTGTGTGTGGATTATGCATGTTCTGTGGTGTGTAGGTTTGTGGAGTTCCCATGTGTTTTTGCCTCTGAGTTGTCCTTTGTTTGCGTTTTTGTTTTGTTGATGACCTCCACTTCCGTGGGTGTGTGTTGTGTAATTGTGGGTGATGTTTACTGACTCCAGGGTACCTATGTTACTGGACAATTTGTTCTGGTCTGCACATTTCCATTTATGTGGCCAGTGGTTCCCCTTCCCCTTATGTGTGTCTCTTTGTCCTTCTGTAGTCCAATCACAGGCTTTGGCCATAGTGGCTGCTGTTATGTACTTGTATTTGTGGTGTGAGAGTGCTAGACGTCGTAACATCACACACAGGGCGCTTCACACCTCTGAGTGTACCTGTTTAGCAGGTTGTCCATCATAGCACCACTACATCTGCTGTGGTCCTCAGTTGGTTTGTGTTGTATGTTACTATGAGGCTACATGTTGGCCCTAGCTGTCATCCTGTCACAGACTGACATCTGTACAGGCCCATATATGACAGTCAGACACAGGCCCACACATGGGGACAGGGTGTTAACAATGTTCTGCCATAGACAGTTGGGAGACTGATTTGGTATTTGCTTGCTTTTTCTTATGGCTATGATGTCTGCTTCTCTACTGTCTGCCATTGTTGTTTTGACACGAACCTTTCTTGTTTTGCAAATAGTTTGGCAGGCAAATGCAATGTTAGCAGAACAGATATACATGACATAGCTGTGGTCCTTCTGTGACTGCCTGTTATTCCAGGGATATGGATGGTGGCCAGTGACTTGTTGTCAGTGCTGACACAATAAGGTGGCAGCCATTCATAACCTGGCAGTAGAGTAACTTTCAGGTACCTGCTGTCCTACTAGGCACCATACCTCTCAGCCTGTTAGAGCCAGAAATCTGGGGAAAGCCATAAATAATTGGGTGAAAAAGAGCCAGGTGTTAAATATTGCCCTTAGAAATGTAGATAGCTGCTACAATAACAGGGGTTGCATTAGCATGCATTTTTCTAAAGTGTATGAAGTCTGAAACTAACATCTGTTCATTATTTTCTGACTTTAGTCTTTAATGATTTGCAAATTATTTGCCAGAAGACCACAATTTCATGACAAACAGAAAACTTATGATGCAAAACTCGAGACATTCTGCAAAATTCTGTACAGTTGACAGGTATGCTAGATACTGGGTGGGTTACTCTGAGCTGTGTACTGTCCATATGAGTGGCCCCCTGTCCCTGACTTGTCCATCTTTCCTGCACTGTGGCCCCCTGTCCCTGACTTGTCCATCTTTCCTGCACTAATGGATATTGACTTCTGGACAGTGTGTACAGGTCCTACTGTAGATGTAGTGTAGCTGACATGCAAAATGTTTGGCACAGAAAGTCTTGGAACATGGACCCTGTCAACCACAGTAATGTACCTAGGCCACTAAGCAACTACACCCAAGTGTAAGTGCTGCCCACTTCATGACAGTATTATACATGCATTTACATAGCTCAACCTCTGCATATTGTGGACATGCAACAGGTTATTGAGTTGATTGGGACAGCCCTGGGAATGTGTGTTCTGCTGCTGCTATTCCCCTACAAATGTACATGTTACGACATTTCTGTGGGGATACGGGTGTGTTTTGGGGGGGCATACTTGTCAACTGTACATATTTGCACAGACTGTACAGATGTTAGCTTTACTTTTTGACTCCATTTAGCATAGCGTTGTGCCTGTCTTGGAGAATACTGGCATATCACTAAAGACCGAAGGTTAGGAGTTAATGGCAGACATTTGGGTTTCAGACTTTCTACCCTTCAGAGACTTCATGGAACTTCAAGACCTGCTGTGATATGACTGTGTAAGGCTTTCAGATGATTATTTCATCATTGCCCCTATTTGTGGGCCTTTGCCAGACATTTCTTAATGGATTTCTATGGCCGACTTGCTGGGAGATTCTGAGGGGTGAGTATGGGACCCTAACATTGACATCCATGCATATGTTCTATGACCCCCCCCCCAGTTTATTTGCCCCCCACACACACTGCAGTGAGTTTTGTCAGCTAGGGGACTACTGCATACTCTGTGGAAGCTAGTATTGGGCAGACGTTTCCTGTTGTCCCACATAGCTGTCAGTTGTCTACTGCTGTCCCAGTAGGCCACCCCATTCCCTTGCATACATGCAGCAGTACCTGAGATATACTATGAAAACTTACTACTGCATTCATCTATTGTTAAGAAGTGTGACTTACCTTGCGCCTGCGACAGTTGTGAGGATGGCCCTTGAGGGCTGACTGTGGATGCACGCAGTACATGGCCTATACATGGTTCTGTACAAGTAGTGTGAAGTGTGTCGCATCCATTTTACTGTGCGTGCGAGTCAGAGAGAGGAGTCAGTCCCTGGGTCCCTAGGTTGTCAGTGTATGTGCTATGCATCACCTTTTTGCCAAGGCCAGGGCATACTGGGCACACCTACGTCCGCTACAAGGCAGGCTCAGGGGGTTCCTTTTCTGAGTCCCCCTGTGCCTGTGGAGGCCTTGGCAATGGTGGGGGCCTGTGTGCCTTCCCTGTGATGTTCCTGCCACAGCTGTTTCTGCGGGATCATATTGTGCAGCATGGCACATACAAGAACCTGTGCTCACATGTGGCTGGAGAGTACTGCAAAGTTCCAGTGTGTAGCCAGCATCCCCCACTAGATGGCCATACAGGATGTCCCCTCTGGCAAATGCCTGGTATAGCTGTGAGGCATGCCAGAAAAGGGGGG